>NC_055970.1:32044624-32234624 GCF_018492685.1 Alosa sapidissima
AAAAAGCACTCCAAGATTTCTGACCTGCCATGTTATAGATGGGATAAGAGGGCCCAGGATTCCCCTCAGGCCTCCAGTTTGCTTGGGAGGGCCACACAGAATAACCTCAGTCTTAGTGGCATTTAACTGCAGACAACTGTGAGCCATCCAGGTTTTTATATCCATGATACAGTCATTGAGCCTTGTAATAGCGCACTGACCACCGAGGGACAAAGGTAGATAAAATTGCAGATCATCTGCATAGCAATGAAAAGAGACATTATGTTTACGAATAATCTGACCTAGCAGAAGCATGTACAGAGAGAAAAGAGGAGGGCCCAAAATAGACACAACTTTTTCAAAAACTCTGCTAAAAAATGGCAATGGTTTTGAGATTGGCAGATAGTTACTTAAAACACTAACCTCTAAGTTATGTTTCTTAAAGGAGAATTCCGGTGTGATATTGACCTAAAGTGTGTTGAAACATGATACCGAGTGTGAACCCCGAGTGTCTCATAGCCCATCTCGCCTTGTCCCCTGCACTACAAAATCTGGCGCTAGTTAGCCGATGCTACCAACAGCTTTTTCAATGGTGGTGCTTCGGCATCGGGCTAGCCATGCAAATAAATCACTGTTTTACACCATTTACGAGGCTCAATGTATCTCCACACTTAATTGGTAGACTTCCGAGGGCCCTGACATTTAAAACGAGACATTGAGAACTTTGAAAAAGCACTGGTAGTTTACTTACAAGACGATTTATACAGACAGTATCTTCACAAAGTTTAGCGTTTGCAGCCATCTTGAATTTAGTCTCGATAAGTCGAGCGACGAGTAAGAATGAACAGGTATGATAAGGGATCAGATTCCAAAAATAATTCAGTGGAAATGCATGGATTCCAGTTGCTGCTACTGGAAGAAACTGGAATCCATGCATTTCCATGAAATTATTTTTGGAATCTGATCCCTTATCATACCTGTTCATTCTTACTCGTCGCTCGACTTATCGTGACTAAATTCAAGATGGTTGCAAATGCTAAACTTCGTGAAGATACTGTCTGTATAAATCGTCTTGTAAGTAAACTACCAGTGCTTTTTCAAAGTTCTCAATGTCTTGTTTTAAATGTCAGGGCCCTCGGAAGTCTACTAATGAAGTCTACTACGATCGAACATCGTAGGCGATTGCATCAAAGACTTCCTAAAAATACAAAAGCAGGAGTCTGAGCACAGATATCAGCACTTTACTGTAAGTAATCAGCGATCCCTAGTGTTACTCATTCTCTGAATTTCAGACAGACAGACACACGCAGAGAAAGGGGGAAAAATCATCAATGGCACTCTCCTGTGCTTCATAAATCAAAGGGAATTAAACATTTCTCAATCTGACCATGTCAGGCGGGACACATGAGTGTGACAGTGGTGTGGGCGGAAGGTGTTGCCTTTAATTTGCCCAGACAGGCATTAACATTTAATGAGACGGCCGAGTGAGCGACCGTGTGTGTGTGTCTGTGTCTGTCTACGTGTACGTGTGTGTGTGTGTGTGTGTGTGAGTATGTGTAGGTTTCTGGTGGGCGATGCAGATGACACAGCTGACGGGCGTATCGGGGGCAGGCAGGCGGGCCTCAGCTGGAGAGTGAGTGAGCGATGGAGCAGGCAGGAGCAGGAAGGCTGGGCGGTGAGGCGGAGGGGTCCGGGCAGCTCTCTCAGCCTCCGTCTGGGAGGAGAGTGGAGGGGAGGTGGCCACAGCCTGTTTAATGCCAGGGGAAGCAGCTAATCGAATATACAGCGAGTTCAGTGGCTCTGCTGAAACATTAACTCCCCTGACCACAGTGGCGTGTGAAGCCACTCAGTGAGGCCACTCGCTCTCTCTCGTTAACACACACACACACACACTCAAGGTCAAGTCGGGAGGACAAGGGGAAAAAAGTAAAGTGGGAGTGACAACGCAGCCATCAGGACAATGACCTACTCCCTAGAGAGTGTGTGAAAGACACACAGAGATGGAGAGAAAGAGAAGAAGGGAGAAAGAGAGATGGAGAAAGTGGAAGAGAGAGAGGAGAGAGAGAAAGAGTGAGGAGAGAGAGAAAGAGTGAGGAGAGAGAGAGAGGAGAGAGAAAGAGTGAGGAGAGAGAGAAAGAGTGAGGAGAGAGAGAGAGGCCACCTGTCAGCAGAAAACTGCTCAGCTACTGTTAGCTGCTGGGTCACTCCCCAACAGTGGCCAGGATATGTGTGAGTGTGTGTGTGGGAAAAAAGAGCCTGCAGCCCTTCAATGCACACCTCCTCTCTCCCTCTCTCTCAGCCTCCCTCTCTCTCTCTCTACCATCGACGAGCTGGCCGCAGTAACAGCTAATCGATCGCTCGTGAAATCCCCGCGCACACCCTTGCCAGGATGATCAATAACCCTGGCAATTAGAATCCCCTATCTGCATGGCAGCGGGGACCTCAGGGTGGCCCGCCGGCCCACAAACACCCAATTTAGTCCTCAGCCTATCACTTAATTACTAAATCCCCCCTAATGTGTATTGGCAACCGGAGGGCGCGTTTTACTGCTGCCGGATGCCTCGGTGAGCAGGGGACCTTTGGCAAGGTGCTGCTTGAGACGCTCGTATTCTCGCCATCGCGACGCCGCTTCAAACATCTGATTTCACACGGGGGGCCGTGACCCCCAATGATCCGCAACATCGAGCGACCCACGTACATGCATGCCAGAGAGGGAGAGGGAGAGAGAGGTGTGTGTGTGTGTGCGCACAAGAGAAAGTGAGAGGGGGGGGGGGCTGGGTGTAGACAGTGTGTGTGTGTGTGTGTGTGTGTGTGTGTGTGTGTGTGTGTGTGTGTGTGTGTGTGTGTGTGTGGGTGTGTATATGTGCGTCTGGTTCGAGTGCAAGGTTCAAACACTTCAAAGAGAGCCTCTTCTGTGACTCCTCGCCCTCCGCCTCACAGGAGTGCACAACTTGGCACGAGAACAATGGAGCGGTGAGCCTGAATGAGGTGTCTGCTGAGAGCCCGCGCTTCCTCTGAGGGGGCACCAGGGCACTCGGTGCAACAAGTTTTACATTCGCAGCCACTTGTAACTGGCCCTTTCAATTATGATCAAAGAGAAAAGATGAAAGTAATTTGCATTGAATTAGAACAGGCCTGACGCAGTCTGTGCTGTCGGACGGACAAGGAGAGATAGGTGAGCGGAAACCACCCATTGCAGACAGCTAGATAAACAGCCAGAATATATTAGAGATAAACAGAGCAGGAGATCCACAGATAGAGGCAGAGAGATGAATAGATGAATAGGTAGACAGACTGGCAGATGAACAGACAGGTAATTAGGTAAGTAACCAGACAGAGAGAGGGAAGAAGAGTAGAATGAAAGAAGAGGTGGAGAGAGAAAGAGAGGGAGAGGACAAGCTGTGTTTAGCAGAATAACATAAAATAAATAAGAAAAAGAAATTAATGAAAGAGGGAGAGAAATAGAGAGGGGGAAGGAAAGAGTGCTATTAAGCATAATGAAATAAAGTAATGGAGGCAGTGTGTGTGTATGAGGTACCTGGTGGAGAGGAGCTCGGCCTCAGTGTTGTCCAGCCGTTCCTGGAGTCTCCTCAGCTCGGCCTGCTGCCTGCGCTGGACCTGCTCGGCCCGCACCAGCTCGGCCACCCGCTCCGCCAGCTGCTCCTGGGCACGCTGCTGACCACCCTCCAGTAGCACAGCCTTCTCCTGCTCACGCGCCAGCTCCTGGGCTACCACACACACACACAGACACAGATTTTCAGGTTCATGTGCAGTTATTTACACTATCCGTACACGTAGCAGTACGATACACAAGATACATTTTGTGTGACTTTTCCCCCCTGGACAAGGAGAGGCAAGGCATCAAGTCTGAGGTAAACTGCACCAAACTACGGCCCTCTGTTTAGAAGCCCTTGTGGGCTTTTGATTATTTCCCGTTTGAGATCTGTTTAATTTAACCGAGCAGAAAACACCATCCGAAAGCATATTTTCGGGGGAAATGGGAATCAGCACATTCACAAATGGCTTTGAGGTCCCAGGCTAAAAGCATCTATTAACCCCCAATTCCCAGCTGAGTCTCCCGCCCCGCCCCACCCGTCTCCCCCAGCTCCTCAGCCCTCATGGCTGGCCTCTGCTCTGCTCCGCAACGCTCCGAGGGGTGGCGGCTGCTGCTGCTGAATGAACACCAGAGTAATGCTATGCTAATAGGATGCTAAGAAAATGTCAATATGCCCCATCCGGCCAAAATTATAGCCTCTGTGCCTCTCGCTCACTCTCCCCACTTGAATGTCTTTTAGGCAGGCGGTGTCGGACTTGGAGTGCCCTGTGTAAATGTGTGTATGTGTGTGTGTGTGTGTGAGTGAGAGAGAGAGAGAGAGAGAGAGAGAGAGAGAGAGAGAGAGAGAGAGAGAGAGAGAGAGAGAGAGAGACGTGTGCCCTCAGGCTGTGAATTGATGGGCTGTTTCATTCTAGGCAAGCCAAGGAGACTGAGGGAGCCGCACGCAAACAGGTGACCATCTCACACGGCTTATTAAAGCCAGCCCTGGAGGCCCAGCCGCCTCCCAGGCTCCTCTCTCTCTCACACACACACACACACACACACACACACACACACACTCCCTCTGTTCCAGATCCCTCCTGCCCGATTTTAATTGTTTCTCACCTCATCTAAAGTCGGAAGGCACAAAGAGAGAGAGAGAGAGAGAGAAAGACGGAGACAGAGTGCCAAAAGACAAAGGCAGTCACTCAAATCACAGACTGAGGGCTTCAAAGAGTGCCTGAATCTCAGCTGGCTGTCCAACACTCCAGTCAAGCCTGTGCTTTAATGTGTATACTACTACTCATCACGCTGTCAAGCTCACAGACTTTACATTTAACCCTTCGCTTTCATTTCCCTCCAACTAATACTGTTGCATTCGGTGTAATTAGGACACTCTCTCAGACTGTTTCCTCCGCTGTTGTGTCTGTCAGGCTCCTTGCCCCTCCATTGCATTTGTCCGGTCAGGATTCTCAACATCCATTCACTACAAAGGCTGGAAATGGAAATAGAAGCATATCCATCCCCACTGTTCTTTGTTTGACTTCCCAGTCCTACTTAAAGCAGTAATAATCTCCTAATACACCCGGCCTGCTTGGTCCTGGTGATCAACTTCTCTTCTCTTCTCTATCTGCTGTTTTTTTGTCATGTATTTTGGACATTGGGTTTCTCTCTTTATCTGCTTTTAGTTGTGGGTTCAGTACAAGCTAAATTATTTAAGTTTCACTCTGAAAGCTTTGACCAGAGTTTGCCTTCATTGACTGCAATACCAGCTTTGTTTGGGTGAATCTCAAATCAGACTCTTGGGCACACGTTGGACTGAGGGGTCTGTGGTGCGGCTCACCGATGTCTCTGGTTCCGGTGTGGCTCTCCTTGAGCTCGTCTCGGAGCTGCAGCAGCTCGGCCCTGAGCGTGGTGCACTCGCTCTCCCGCTGCCTCCTGTCGCGGCGCGCCCTCTGCAGCTCGGCCTCCAGGCCCTGGGCCCCGGCCGCATGCCGCTCCGCTTCCTGGGCCTTCCCCCGCAGACGCTCGCCCGCCTCACGCAGGTCGGCCTCCGACTGCCGCAGCAGGGCCTCGCGCCTCTTCACCGCCTGCAGGAACACACAAACACACACACCACAGAGAGGAGACCCGATGGGGGGGGGGGGGGGGGGCTCAGTCAATGCACTAGCTATACTGGAAGAGCTACATGTACATGCTCAAAGTCATAAACAATGCAATTAGAGGTGAGAGAAATCTGTTCAAACTGTTTTGATTTACTTTAAATTTATGAACATTTCACACACAATGAGACATGTGAGGAGGTGTCTGTAATTTATAATCAGTGTGTAATTAGTGTGACAAATGTATTTCAACTACAAGTGATTTACTTTAAAAGAAATCATAGGACAATGTGAGAAGAAAGAAGTATACTGCTGTGTGCTACTTTACAAGCATATGTGGACAATATGGCAAATGTCAGTGACCAGGGAAGTCAGAAAGAACAGGTGGGAGGCTATTAATACCATCATACGGCAAGCTCATAACCGTAACCATAATTATTCTCATAATGGAAGACAGGTAGAGTGAAGTTTAAGAAGTGAAGATTAGATGAGGAGCGCTGGTCACCTGGTCTTTCTGAGTGCACTCCTTCTGTGCAGCCTGAAGCTGCTCCTCTAGTCTGACCGCTCTCTGCTGGAGCGCACTCACCTCCTCCTGCCTTCTACGCTCACCACTCTGCACCTCCTCTCGCAGTTGGCCAATCTGCTTCTGCAGAAGAAGCACCTCTTCACACACACACACACACACACACACACACACACACACACACACACACAGAGTTATAGATGTATGCATATACATGACCACACACACATACACTTACAGATACATGGATATCACATCACTACACAAATGCACAGGTGTATGTCCGTATAAGCAGTAAACACAGAGCCAATTTCACATGGTAACATAAACAGATGTGAGCACACATGGATGCACACACTCAGACACACCTCATATTGCAAACAGCCCGAAGAAAGTCCATACTCAATGGCTTCCTGTTTTGAAGAAGTTTTGATGTATCACACACAAACAAGGTCACACACACACACACACACACACACACACACACACACGCACACACACACACACACGCAAACACAGACACACACACACACACAAAGCAGAACCCATCTCACCTGCGGTGCTGTTGTCTCTGAGCTGGGCCAGTCTATGGCCCTCGTCCCTCAGCTGCTGCCTCTCCACCTGGTACACACTCAGCTCCTGAGACGCTTGGCCACACTTCTCTATCGCCTGAGTGAGGGCCTGGACACACACACACACACATACAACACACACACCTGTCACACATCTTTGGCTGTGCCTTAAGGGAGGAGCAAGGCCGCCTCAGGCACCATGGAGCCACACCTGAGGGAGCAAAGCCTCCCACAACCCCATCCACCACCCTTCCACCCCCTGCCTGCACCTTCCTGGCCCTCAGGCTCTATCCACCCCCACCCCTTCTACACACACACACACACACTGGGTCTGTGCATATGCATGAGTGTATGGAGGAAATGTCCCCGCCGCAGACGCAGTGGCTCTCTGACAGGTGTCACATCCGATCTGCCGGTGGCCGCCTCTGACGCGTTAACCATTCAATTAAACCGCCCACAGCCCCCAGACAGCCAGTGCCACTGCACTGACAGCCTCTGCATTACCATCCACACTAAGACTCAGTGTGTGTGTGTGTGTGTGTATTTGCAGGTCAATTCCTTCAGTTGGTGTCATCGTCCAGAATGTTCTGCACCACACTTACTTTTCTGAGAATGGAGAAAGAATATAGAAAGCGTAGGAGTGTGTGTGCGTGCGTGTGTGTGTGGGCATATCTTATGTTCTCCCACATCCCATCTATCTTAAGATCTCCCACAATTTTTTCACATTGTCAACCGAACAGGTCACTGCCTTACAGCTTAAATACCAGTGTGTGTCTGTGTTTGTGTGTGTGTGTGTGTGTATGTGTGTTGGTGTAAACATCACCCAACATCAACAGCGACATGAGGAAATAATATCCCTGGCAGCCCTGTGAGAGCTCTGAGAGCTGGACCTGTGTGCCACTCTGACTCTGGGCCTCCTTCAATTGGGCCCATTAAAATAACGAGGTGTCACCCAGGGCGGACGTCCGGGGGCCGCTCACCACGCCGGCCGACACTCAGCCGTCACAGCAAATCTATATTTCATGGCCACTTACCGATGTATAAATAGCCAAACGAGCCGCTCTAACCATCTATAAAATGCCCGCTAAAAGGTTGCCGGGGAGAGAGACAGCGACCGGTGTGTGTGTGTGCGGGCGGAGGGGCCATCAATCTGGGGCCTGAGCTGAGAGGAGAAGGAGGCGGAGGAGGAGGAAGGAGGAGAGTGGAGGAGAACGGAGCCAGTCCGGCCCGTAAATCATGTCGGTGTTGCCGTGGAGCTGAGAGTGACGTTGAGAGCGGCTGGGGCTGACATTCTCGGCGTTGGACGGGTGCCCTGATAGATCGGCTCGGCGCACTCCATTAAAAGGCGACACGGCTGCCCTGCGCACTGACATAACAAACAATTAGTCAAAGAGAGGGGATTACGCATCTTGGAGAGGCACCTCTCTATCCATAGCAAGACCAGCCTCAGGTCAGGCCATTAGCCAGCAACCGCAGTGTGTGTGTGTGTGTGTGTGTGAGAGAGAGAGTGTGTGTAAGAGGGAGAGGGAGATGACAGCTTATTCAAATGCATCAATCCAACTAACATGGCAACTAACTGATGGGGGTCAACCAATATGGCAGTCATGACATCAACCACATGCTTCCCACTCAATCAGAGCAAAAACTCAAGGATCAACCCATCTCAACACATCTACACTGACATTTCTCAGATCAGAAGACAATCTATCCCACTATGGAGCCTGTTTTGATGTCACAGTATGTGTTTGTGTATGGTGAAATATTTGCGTACAGCAGCTCAAACAGACTGAGGCTTCCTGAAGGCTAGATGCTGTGAATTGAAGCTAGCACCAGTTTGAAAGTGCAAATCAATACACTAACAACCAAACACCAAAAGCAAAAGGCATTATACGCTCGGACAAAATCCAGTTCGTACTTTGTGGGAACCGACCTTCAGGTTCTTGAATTTCTTACAAACTTGGCTCTTTGAAGACCTCTGCAAGCCAAACAATGGCCATTTCATGTTCACTGATTGCAGCCTTTGTTCAACTGCATGTTTTCCCTCCAACTAGAGCTTGTTACAGATCATTGAGGAGACAGCATGATGGTAGTGACTGACTGTTATGGATGAGTACCTTTGAGGGTGTGGTGGAGCATCGACCAGGCTGCTGCCTAACGATCGGACAACCAGGGTTCGATTCCCGAATCCGCTATTGTGAGCCTGTGTTGCTTTATATTAAAGCGTCTGCTAAATATCAGTCCCCTTTATTTGGGGGTCCCCCCATCCCCCCAAAACACACACATATACACACACACACACACACACATACACACACGCATCCAAACAACTTGCCCAGATCCCTAAATAGTCCTGCTTGTTATTTCACTGCATTTCTTACTTCCAGTAACTATATGCATGTGACAATAAACTTCCTTGTATCCTTGTATCCTTTATCCCAGTGCAGACCCACCTGCTCCAGATCCTGTACACGGCTCAGCTGATGGTCGTAGTCCGTGTCGGGGTGGGTGTGAGTAGCTCTATACACCGACAGATCAGCCTGGACTTTTACCACAGCCTCCTCTTGCTCTTCAGCCTGGTGTACACACACACACACACACACACACACACACACACACACACACAGTCAAATTCAAAAGCATTTGTTACACTGCAAAAGGTTAAATATAAGATGACAGTATCTTAAACCAAGGCAACATTTTTTGATGTTCCTTTATTGATAATATATTTCTTCTAGTTATGTCAGAGTATTTTATGTTGTACAGTCATTGTACATTGATATTTTCCTGTTCTGTTGGAAAAATAGCAATATGGCAAAATGATCTGCCTACAAAACATCCCCTCTCTTCACAGACCCAACTTTAATGGTGAAAAAAACTCTTGGTCACATATTTTCAGGTTTAATACTGTGCATGTCTGCATATCTATTGATTTTAATACATCTATAGAATACTTTAGAAACTTAAACATAAAGCTTTATAAGCTCTCAAACCAGACCAGGATCATTTTTCCCTGCAGTGAATATCATCAAATATTCATCAATAGGCTGCTGGGTTATGAGAGCATGTCCACACAAGCAAACAAGCATCTGTCTTTGTTTTCCAGCATTGTAAGTTCTTTATTGGCGCCGCTTGCTTGCAAGACAAACTTTATTTGGCATCTGAGTGGAGCTTCATAAAGCCTTGTAAAAAGCAGAGTGGTGTTCTTGGTGAGGATGAAGACGCGGCGATGCCGTAAAACCAGGTGGCACTGATGAGGCGAGCCAACACGCATCAGCGTCACCGTGATCGGCTTGTTAAACCCAATCACTCCTCTTGCTTGTGTCTGACTGCCTCGCTTCTTTCTAGCACTTTCTGACTTCTTTCTCTGTAGACAGGAAAAAGACTAAGAAGAAGTTTGCTCTGCTATATACACACACAAACACACACACACACACACACACACGTATGCACGCACACATAAGCTCAACACAGTGGCACACTGTGTGTATGTGTATGTGTATATGTGTGTGTGTGTATGTGTGTGTGTGCATGTGTGTGGAGGAGGGTGGGGTCTGGTGTAGATGACGGCTAAGGGTGAGACATAAACCCAGGCCAGGTGGTGTGGGCTCTGAGGGTTTGCATGAGAACAGAGGAATCAATAGTGTGCATGTGTGTGTTTGCATGTGCATGTGTGTGTGTGTGTGTGTTTGCATGCGCATGTGCATGTGTGTGTATGTGTGTATGTGTGTGTGTGTTTGCATGTGCATGTGTGTGTATGTGTGTGTGTGTGTTTGCATGTGCATGTGTGTGAGTCGCTAATGGAGAGCAGAGTACAGGAGAAGCAGGAGGGGGGAGGGCACAGGTGCTGCAGGGGGTGAAATGGAGGATGAGAGACAAGCAGACATGAGGAGATGGAGAAGAGAGAGGGAGAGAGAAAGAAAGAGAGAGAGACTGAGTGACGGGAGGGATAAGTGTGTATGGGTCAGCGGTGGCTTGACACCTCCTGTGGTCTCCAACAGATGGAGGCGGCTGTGCCACAGAGCTGTGAGCGAGCCCCGGTGCTCCTGTGCCACGCCGCTCTCACAGCATGCTTTTCCACTTTAGCTCTTCCGTGCACCAAGCTGTTGCGCTCCCCCTGGTTGCCTTGCCACCCTGTCAGCAGCCTCCCCCCATCCCCCCAAAACACACACACATACACACACGCATCCAAACAACTTCAGTCTTGCACAAACACCAATCCTTCTATCTCAGCAGCTAACTGTTCTAATCCAGATCCATCGTGCCAAAAAGAGAAACCCCCAGATCCCTAATCGCTGGCAGGCACCAACCACCCCCTCTACACCCCCACACACACACCCCCACCTCACTCTTCCTCAGATATCCACACACCTGTGAGTGTTAGCCGGGTGAGTTTGAGAGAGCGGATGCCGATCGATGGCCCGCAGATCAATAGAGATCACTGAGAACACTCAGTGTGCTGTGAGCCTTACAAACGTGCCCTGGTGCCGAGGCGTGTAGGTGCATCCACACTACAACACCACAGGCCAGGTGAACCCGCCCGATACATGCCTCCCGCCGGGGGCCACCTGACACGGAAACGCACATGTGCCCAGAACAAAGCACACATGGATGTACAGGGCACCAGGAAGACAACGCTGTGAAGTGCACAGCTCACAGAACACTCATGTCTGCAGAAGAGGTTTGGACTGAAATGTGGATATTGTGCCATGGAATAATGTTTGTGTGTGTACCAGTAGTGCCTATCCTTTTCTTAAATAAAATTCCAGACTTTTTCCATTCGAATGTTGGTTTGTATTTCTGTAAGACCTCTACTTTATTAGTTTTGTAGGATAAGTGTGTATTTTGTTGTGATTTTGACCTTTGATCTTGATATTGATATTTGGTAACACTTTACTTGACAGTATCGACATAAGAGTGACATGACACTGTCATGAACACATGACACTGTCATGACACATGAACCCTAACCCTAATCCTAGCCCCTAACCCTAATCCTAACCCTAACTTGTTAAAACCTAATGACACTGAATGACAGAAGCGTTATGTCATAAACGTTTATGACTTGTTTAAGACACGTTCATGACAATGTCATGTCACTCTTATGTCAATACTGTCAAGTAAAGCGTAACCTGATATTTTTTGCATATGTCATACTTTGAGAAAAACATCCACTTTTTGACTTACACCCAAACTTCCATTCCATTTCATGTGCCAAACTCTTCCAGACACCTGACAGAATGAGTCTGCGTGTGAACTGACCTGTCTGCGCAGGTCTGCGACGCTGTGTCGGAGCGTGCCGATGACCATTTCGCACTCGTGCGCGTGCTGCCGGCTGTGCTGCAGCTGCTGCTGAGTGTGGCGCAGGCTCTGGCTGAGCGCGCTCAGTGCGTCGTCGCCGCTCTCCAACTGGGTGCTCTGGGCCTTCAGGTCGCCCTGCAGTGCCACCGCCTGGGCACGCAGACGCAGCACCTCCTCGTCACGCTCACCGATCTGTGACGAGATGCAGAATGACATGATACATCTTAAATATACAAAAAAAAAAATTGCCCTCTCAATGGCACATATAACCTGCAAAACGTGCTTTAAAAAGTGAGTATTGCCTTAGCACTGTCAGCATGTAGCTCATGCATGTAGTTCATGATTAAATGTGCGCAAGTTTTAGTGTTTCATGCATCAATGTCATTCCCAATATACTGTGCTGGTACTTGACAGTCTCAAGTAAGATCATGACCTTTAGCGTGTCAACGAGGCCTCTCTATTCATTTGAATCGAGAGTAAACAGTGCAACTTTTCTCTCTCGGGCTGAATATCGACGTGCTGCGTTTAATGTTTCCCAGCGAGCACTGAGTGGGCGGCGGCACAGAGGTGGTCTGGCATCTAACCTGTGCCATGGCCTCCTTCAGGTCCTCTTCCCTGGCCTGCAGGCTGCTCTCCAGCTGGGCGATCTTGCCCAGACAGGCCTGGTACTTGTGCTGGTGGAGCTCCAGGGAGTGGGAGAGCGGCTGCAGTCTGACCTCCGCCTCGGTCGCAGCGCTCTGGGCCTCCAGCAGGCCTGCCCTCAGCCGCGCCAGCTCGGCATCATGGGAGCGCAGTTGGGCCTCCCTCTGCGCGCTCTGTCAACACAGTGGGCACAGTCAGGGGCAGGCACGGGGGTTCAGAGGGAATAAGTTCAACATCGACAACATCAACACCACACAACGTCTCATTCAGCCATCATCTAGGCTTGGGACTAGATTTTTGCTGCTTTTTTCCCCTTAGTGTTTTCTTTGAACTTCAACTCCTTCACCTCATCTCTCTGTGGCCCAAACCTTTTCACTCTTCCTCCTCCTGCATGTATGTTTGATCTCTCTCAACCCCCTCTGCCTCTTCCTCATCTAGCCTCACCTTGTCATTTTAACGTGCCACTCCCACGTAGCGAGACCTTTTCTGCGCGTCTCACCTGTTCCTCGGCGTCCCGGAGCTGTCCCTGCGCTGTCTCCAGGTCCTCCCGGAGTCGCTCGGTGGCGGCGCGCTGCTGCTGCAGGCGCATGTGGGCCTCCTGCTGCTCCCGCTCCCGCTGGGCCTGCGCCTCTGCCTGCCGCTGACGCAGCTCACACAGCGCCTCCTGCTGGCTCGCACCCTGTACAGCACCACGGGGGAACACACACACACACACACACACACACACACACACACACACACACAGTAAGGGGCTGTGAGAGAGTCCTTGAGGTGCACTACTCATAAACTGCAGCCCCCCACCCCCCATACACACACACCACATGGGTATGCAACACAAACACTGTAAATGTTATACAAACAGGCAGACAAACTGGCACACAGAGACACAGTTGTTCTTTTGGTGCCAAGGTAGGCAGATGGTTCTAGTATAGAGAGGGGGTCATGGGTTCAACTCCTGCAGTTAACACACTTATAATCTAATTATAGTGTGTTTACTTTATTTATAGTTTGTTGACAGCATGAAAACAACACAATAACACAGAAATTAAAATCTGCCAATCTAAGAACATGCACAAACGCAAACACACATACACACACACGGGGCACTCAACAATATGGACACCCAGACAAACTATCAACAGCACAGAGCAACCTCTCTCTGTGCCTGCAGCCTCAGCATGGCAGTTTAATGACACCAGCTCTACATTAGATTATTAGCCTCCAGAGCACAATATCTGAGATGGGATAATATTATTTTTTCCCCCCCACTGATGATGCATTACAAAAATAAGGAGCAATGTAACAGATGTCTCGCAGGGTAAAAATAATAAATCACACAGAGTTGTAACACGGTTGAGGAGGGGGAAAAAAATACAGATGCCGGCAGTCAGGCACAAACACACACACATAGAAGTACACACATATTGGTTTTGTCATTTAACTTCCTCTGTGATTTATTCTTCTGGTTGCAGGCCCTGTGGAGGAGGTCTCTGTGCAAGCGGCTGAGGACGGGGGAGGTGGCAGCGGAGTGGGCTCTGGAAACGGATTGCTTTGCATTTACCTTGCGAGCATCATTAAGACAACGCCACTAATTGTGTTGTTTTAAAAGGACTGAAATCTGATAATGACTCCATTAGAGACGGCGAAGCATTGATGTTTCCTGCCCCCCTGCATGTGTGGGAGGATGAGAATGAATGACTGTGTGTGTGTGTGTGTGTGTGTGTGTGTGTGTGTGTGTGTGTGTGTGTGTGTGTGTGTGTGTGTGTGTGTGTGTGTGTGTTTCGGTGTGTTCAGCATATCTTTACAGTCTGAGACGTTCACAAACACACACAGGGCAAAAGTAAACCAGACTGATGGAGCAGAGTGAGCTACACAGGGTACAAAAAAGGGAAGCAAAGATGATGGAGAGAGAAGTGAGGGATATAGAGGAGAGAGAGAGAGGAGAGAGAGAGAAGTGGTACAGGAGGGAAGGGTAATTCTGTCCATCTTGCCATCTTGTGTAGGGCTTGTGAGGATAGGAAAGAGATGGAGAGAGGGAGAGAGAGAGAGAGATGGAGAGAGGGAAAGAGAGAGAGATGATGAGAGGGAGAGAGAGAGAGAGACCTAATCCATATTACACTGGTGCGCTGCATGGCTGCATACATTACTGCATCAATCAGTGCTAAGCTGCAGTGTAATTTTCTAACTCCCTATTTCTCTCCCCCGACCTCATCAGACAGACAACACCCCATGGCTGTTTCTGATGAGATTCAGGGGGTAGGGGTGTGGGGTGGCGGTGTTTATAGAGCCTTCCCCTCTCTCTCTCTCTCTCTCTCTCTCTCTCTCTCTCTCTCTCAGCCCTAGCACTGATTAATTTCCAACTAGATCGCTTGGCCAGCAGTATTATTAGCATAAAATTTCCATGGATCAGGCTCTGCAATGAAACCCTTTCATCAAGTCGCTTGTCAAACATAAAATTTCAAATCTCATTTTGTTTCTAATATCATTTTCATAGTGGAGGCAGAGTGGGGGGTGGGTGGGGGCGCGTGGTGTGTGCTGTGTAGTGGTGGTGGCAAAGGTGGGGGCAAAGGGGGCAGTTATGCAGAAGATGAACTGAGTCATCAATCAGAATTAAAAAGAGAACTGGGGTGCAGTTGTTACAGTAGTGTGAGAACACTGTGCAGAGAGACATAGACTAGACAGCAGGTTAGATAGAAAACAGAAAAGACAGAGTGAAAGAGAGTTGGTCGAGAACAAGGTCTGTGTGTGTGTGTCTCTCTCCCTCTCTCTGTGTGTGTGTGTGGAGGGTGGTGTAGAGTTCTGTTTGTGTGTTTCTCCATGTGAGCTGCAGGGCTGCTGGTGCATTGTGGGCTGAACCGAGCCCATCAATCCCCACAGGATTCATCAGTGTGCATAAAGCAGCCGTCACAACAACAGCCTCTGACAGCCGACCCAATAAATAATGACAAACCTCACCTCCATAACAAAATACGCTACCCTCCCCTAATACAAGCTCACAGTCTCGCACACGCACACACACACACACACACACACACACACACAGGCATCAACACACATACACACTCATCAACAAACACAAACAAACATGGACACACAAATACAGACACACACACACACACACACACACACACACACACACACACACACACTCACACACACAAATACTTACACAATGGCAGATTGAGTGGAGTGCCATTAATTATGAAAAATAACATCAGTGAAGGGGGTGGGGGGTGGGGGGCAAGGAACGAGTAGGGGGTGGGTAGGTTCATTTTAATAAGGACGCAGAATCAATGCAATTTAATCAATCTCGCCTAATTAAAAAAAGCTATATTGTGAAACAATCAAGGTGCATAAACAAGATTAAAATAAATGAAGGAACGTTGCCACGAGCAGAGAGCTGCTAATTAAATGAAACTAATTGGAATTCCACGGCGCCACACAGAGCCTGACGGAGCCTGCTGGAACAGAGAAAGCAGAACCAAAGCATGCATGGCTGCCTAGGTCACACTGGCTTTTATTTAGCATCTTCTACGTATATTATATACAGTACAGTACAGTGGCATGGCCAGGCCCCCATGCATCAATACAGTTCAGAAGTTATTAACACAGGAGGGAGACTGGGGACCTTGACCACTCTGTGGTTTGGTCTGAGGACAAGTTATGTTAATGTGATGTGCATCAATAGTGTAGATGCATATGAGAATTTGCTGAATACTGTATGTGTACTACCCTGTGTGCTTACAGTAGGAGTGAAAGGTCATATGTGTGCATGTTCAAAATGCGGGGAAAGTGTACATTTGTGTCAGTGATGCACCATGTCAAAGGATAATGTGAATAGTTGAATGAATGCATGCCTGTCCAGTGCAAACTTGGAGAGCAGGAGAGGGTGAGTTACTGAGTCATTGAGTTTCACTCACTCGTCAGTGAAGACTTATTTTATAACAGCAATGTGTTTTTATAACAGCAATCTGCAGCAAGAACACCTCTCTGTGTTTACCTGGCTTTATGATGGAGCACTGTGGCTAAGTAGCGTTTATCAGAGCACTGTGCACGTGTTAAAGTTTGTATACATAAGCTTAAGTAAGTGTGTGTGCGTGACAGTCTGAGTGTGACCTGTGCGTGTGTGTGTGTGTGTGTGTGTGTGTATGTGTGTGTCTGTGTGTGTGTGTGTGTGTGTGTGGTGTGTGTGAGAGACCTCTGTGAGTAGGTCTTCTCTCTCCTGCTGCAGTTGCTGGACTTTGAGTTGCTGACTCTGCAGCACCTCTTCCCTCTGGCTCCGCTCCTCCTGGGCCCTCCTCAGCTCCTCCTGGGCCCTCCTCAGCTCCTCCCTCACACTCTGCACCTCCTCCACCCGCTGCAACAGCTGCACACACACACACACACACAATGATGAATACACATATCTACACACATATGCCAACCAGATAGGCCAAAGCACTACATACCACATACAAACCACACACGTTATGTTTACCACATAAACACAGGTAAACACCCATACAATAAATTATATACAATAGATATACATGCACACAGTGGCATGGAAATAAGAGACAAATCAAGATATACACACATATACTGTATACACACATGCAGTACATACATACATAGAAAACATTATATGTCAGCCAGTCATATGACTGGTACAGAAAATAGCCCTTTACAATAGATACAGGAGTGTGTGCACAAAGAGCACCTCACCCAATCCTCCGTCACTGGCCCACGCACAAACACAAAGCATTCATGTTGCTGGACTTTATCATCCAGCAGGATTAATTACTGTGTGTGTGTGCAAAAGTGTGAAATTAAACCCAATTCCCATCCACATAATTACAGACGATGCGGCGAGCAAACAACACGGAGAGAGGAAGTCAAGGGAGCGCGGAGCAGCCAGGAGGAGCCACGCCGCGGCCATCAAAGCCCATTGTGCACGCTGCTGCTGCTGTCTGGGAGAGGACTTGTAGCTCCCTATTTGTACCAGTCCTATCTGATCCCTTGTAATTTCAGTGCATGTTTGGCCCCAGCATGTCTACTCTACTGGTTTCTCACAGAGCCAACTATTAAAAAGAACTGATGCACACACACACAGACACACTCTCTCTCTCACACACACAGAAAGAGAGAGAAAGGGAGAAGAGTGCCTTTCTCCCTTAGTCTCCCTCTCTCTCTCTGTCTCTTTCTCCCTCCCTCCTTCTCTTTGCACCCGTCTGCTCGGATTAAAATGACATCTCCCTGTGAGTCTTAGGAAATGCCACGTAAAGCAATTACTAACAAGCCTGATGTGCCCCCCTCCTCTCTTTATGTGTGTGTGTGTGTGTGTGTGTGTGTGTGTGTGTGTGTGTGTGTGTGTGGGCGAGTGGGGGTGTTGTTGGTGGCGGGAAGGGGGGGTGGGGCGGGGGGTGATATGCCCTTCAGCAAAAATGAATTTTCCAATTGCAGTTAGTTCTGCCATGAATAAATAAACAAATGAATAATTGAGAGGACAACATAAATAAATAACATCACAAACATTTCAGCAGCACTCGTAAGTATTCTGCAGATAACTGGGGCTGCATGCTAATGATAAAAAAGCGGCGCGCCGAGGCAGGTTCAGATGCATTATTCACCCGACGCCCCTACCTCTTCCCCACCCAAAAATCCACTACAAAAAAGGCAGAGGGGGGGAGTGGGAGAGAGAGGGAGAGAGAGAGGGAGAAGAGAAGAGAAGAGAAAGAAATAAAAAAAAAATCTTTCAAGGAAGTCAAAACCTCCTCTGAGCGTTGAAGTGACAGGCCGGTCCCCATTTATAACACACTGGGACACTCAGGCAAACAAATAACTGACCGGTCTGAGAGCGGATAAATAAAACAGCTCTGGCATGTACTCTCTCCACTGACAGGTTTATCCAAAAAGTTTGTGCCCAGAACTCTACAGAGAGACAACCAGAGGCAGTGCTGCACAAAAAAGTACTGAGCCATTCCTTTTTCTTTAACTATGTGTGCAAAGGACCAAGAGATGCATATACTGTATGCAGTTATGCACACACACACACACACACACACACACACACACACACACACACACAAACACAAACACACAAACACAAACACAGACACAAACACACACACACAAACACACATAAACATTCGGTGTGTAGTGTCCTTGACCCTCCCTTGTGCAGCAGGACCCAGGTGTATTGTGGATTGCCCAGGGGAACTGTGGGATGTGTGGAGGACTCTATGGGGGCCATTAGCATGAGCTCTGAGCCGGTCTGATCTCTCTCGTTCTCAACCCGCTCCCCAAGACTCCCCGCCGCCAGTTTCTTTACAGTTGGGAATGTTTGATTTGAGTCTCACACTCACACTATTCACCTTCAAGGTACTCACTCAATGCCGCATCTTATTAAAAATGCTTTTTAAAGACCGTTTGTTGTGTTTCTGCCTGGCACCGGTAAAGTATCACGTCTTTTTACTTGGAGACAGACTTTTAGACATGGTTGAATTTGGGCTTCATTGCACCAGACAACTTGATTTGATTTGTTTTTAGTTGGTGAAGTTCTCATTATGACGGTGGGGCAGGATGAGTTCCCTCCAGGTAAGCCTCGTGTGTGTATGTGTGTGTGTGTGTGTGTGTGTGTGTGTGTGTGGTGTGTGTGTGTGTGTGTGTGTGTGTGTGTGTGTGTGTGTGTGTGGTGAATGTAAGTGTATGTGTGTGTGTTTGGTTGGGGGGGAGGGGTATATGTGTATGAAGGGTGTGTTGGGTGTTTGTGTGTGTGCGCATATGGTGTGTGTGTGTGTCAGAACCACAGGCTGAAGCTCACCTCCTGCTGAGTGGACTTGAGGCGCTCCTGTGCTGCGGTCCGTTCAGCGGTCAGTCTCAGCACGGCGTCATCCCTACCAGCAACCTGCAACCAGCATTGGCACAGCCAGTAAACACACCCAGCATTGGCACAGCCAGTAAACAAACCCAGCATTGGCACAGCCAGTAAACAAACCCAGGTCCAGTGCAGTCCGCACTCCCTCACCGACTCGCCCACGCCACAACACCTCTCTCCTGCTGCTGCTACAGCACACGTGAACACAGGGCTATGGGGGGCTGCTGAAGCTAACTGGGAGTTAAGTAAGTCATGGTCCTCTATCTGCTGAGAATGTGTAGGCCAGTGGAGGTGAGAGGGGTCAGGTCAGGTCTTTTTTCTTTCTACCGCAGTAGGGCCTGAGTGCTCTGAGTGAAGAGAGTGAGAGAGGGAAGAGAGAGAGCGAGGGAGGGAGAGGAGTGATTATAGAGTAAAAGAGAGAGTGTGTGTGTAGTGGTGTACCTCCTGCTGTGTGCTGCTGTGCCTGTGGCTGAGCAGGCTGAGCTCGCCCTGCAGACGCTGGTTCTCAGAACTCAGGTCAGACTCCTGGGCCGACAGCCTGACCCTTTGCTCCTCCGCAGCCTGGAGCTCCAACTTCAGACGAGACACCTGCCTCTCCTCCTGCACCAGCTAACCCCAACCACCCACACACACACACACACACACACATACATTAAAGGTGCCATGTGTAATGTCCGCCAAAAATCAATTCATACTCCACATTCCATAAAAGATGGGGGCAGTATACCTCCAGAAAGTGAGCTGGTTTACCCTAGAGTAACAACCGAGACTCGTGTATTGCAATTTGGCTAGCGGTTATGTTGTCCGCATACTGCCTCCCATGGCCGAAACTGGTATTATGACACCTGTCGGGCTGTGGCTAGTAATTTAGCATGCTAATTCAGGTTGATATCTCTGCAGCACTATACCTTGTTATTTTTTTAATGACATCATTGCCCATATTTCTACTCATTCTTTTGATGCGTGTAGCTCATCTTTTGGATATTTTTACCTCAATTCTTACACATGGCACCTTTAAGGTTGATGTACAGCACAGTCATACAGCACAAATCTGCATAACATCCATGTCCATGTTAAGTGGAGAATGTTGCATACAGTACCTGAGAATAGCAGGAGGAGTACTGCTGTTGCAGCTGGAGCAGGTCAGCCTTGAGCTGGGTGGATCTGCTCTCCTGCTCTGCATGCTGGGCCTCCTGTAGAGGAGAGAGCACATCAACAGCGGGTTGCACGCTGTACCCCGCAGCACATACAACTGTGACCAACACATATCCAGTGCGAAATTCAGCCTCAATATATCCAGTGAGGATTTGTAAGTGTGAGACTGAACAGTGCACATGTACACAAATACATCTTCATTCGTTTCCTTTCTACTTACTGCAACCAATGTTTGTGTGTGGTATGATGTTTTTTTTTTTAGATGAGATTTGGTGGTCAAGGGTGTGAGTTCTCACCTGGTCCTTTAGTTCCTTCCTGCAGGACTTCAGCTCTGTGCCCAGACTCTGCAATGCATCCTGGGAGGCCTGCAGCTGCTGGAGTACAGCTGTGACCTTCTCCTCTTGGCTCTCCAGTTTCTCTCGGAGGACGCTGGCCTCCTGGACCGCAGCAACCATCTTTTCCTCCCGCAGAGCAAGCTGAAGGGACAGACCATATATACATTGACACAGAAGCTTCAGAAGCTAATGGTTTGGCAAAGAGCAGCTTTATAACTGATGCAGCACTTATCAGCAGATGATGAGGTACCTAAAGACCTGCTCTAAGCATGATTGCTAGCATGCATGAAAAAGGCTTAAAAAGTCAATCAACAGCTTCATCACTGACTGGCAAGAAAACAAAAACAAATCATTAAAACCCCATAAAATAAACGATATCAGTAATGATTTGCTATTATAGAAGATTAAAAGGGAGGACTCCATTTACTGCACTAATGAGAAAAATTGGCGGCTCTGCAGAAGGTATTTACTGCTTAGAGGCAACACCATCTCCCTGGGACACATTCGGATGCTCGCATGTGGGGTGATCTGCGGACCACTCTGTACGTTTTGGGAAAAAGTTCAGGGTTTATGAACCAGCTTCTGGTTGTTTGTCACTGTAAACGGTAAAGAGGATAATGAGACTTCACACCACTTTGGCTGTCCATGTCTGCAGAAATGGATGTTAAATTACCCATAATTACCGATGAATTAGCTAGACTCTTCTCTGTTTTCACAAGCATATTGATGCTTCTAAATGAGTACTGAAACACTATTTTCATGTGTGCTAACCAACAAAATCGGAAGATAAATACATTTTGCTTTCAGCAAAATATGAACGCAAACACAAAGAAAAGTACATGGCAGTAAACAGCATCATGTTAGACTGGGTAGTTTGTTGAGTGATGGTTACAGGCAATATTTGCTTGAGCAAATAGAAGCAATTGCATCATCCACTATGTAGCTAAATGCACCATGGCCTCCTCAGCATCACCTGCGCTCCAGGAAGAAACCCTGAGGGGCCACCACACTTCTCTGGGATGCACATGCACATGACAACGGACTGTATTAAGACTACACAGAGGGAGACAGGGGCGAGCAGCTACACTCCATGGCACAACTGGAGGTGTTTTGCTTTTTTTTCTGTGGGAAGTTGAGGGCTTGTTGTAGGAGAATAGTAATGGGCCAAGTGCTGATGAGGAGACTTTGGGTGGGAGGATCAGGTTGGGCTGGGGGGGGTCATTACTATACAGTAATTCCCTCTAATATTTCACACAGTGGTGTTATTAATGTGCCTTCTAAGCACAAAACGTTAATTAAAATAGTACAGATTTTGTGCATTTCATGCAAAAGAGAGAGAAAGAGAGAGAGGGAGAGAGATGGACAATGTGTGTGTGTGTGTGAAACCTAATTTCCTGTGCAGGTCCTGCTGATTGCACACGGGTGTTGAGCTGGTCTTAATTAGACCCCGGTGACCTGATGTGATGGAGCCTGACCATGTCCTCACATGTGCTCCCAGGACCCCCATCACTACCCACCCCTCACACCACCCCCTCCTCCTCCAGCTCCTCTCCTCACCTCTAATCTGCCCCCCCCCACTCTCCTCTGCACACCGTCCCCTGGCCTACAACCCCACTCAGTGCGGTGACTTACAACCTCACTCTGTACATATGTCTTTACTGAGGTATCCACTGGACCAGTAGCTGAAAGGGAATGAGAGGAAAAGAACAAATATATTTCATGATGTATGACCTCCACACGCAAACAGATGCAAACACACACACACACACACACACACACACACACACACACACACACACACACACACTGTTCACCTGTGTCTGCAGCTGCTGCAGGCTATCCTGCAGGCTGTGTGTGTGTAGGCCGAGGCTGTATCTCTGCTCCTCCAGCAGACGGAGGCTCTTGAGGGATGCGTCTCGGTCGCGTCTGGCCTCCTCCACATCAACCTCCCTCAGCCGCAGCGCCTCCGAGGCGGTCCTAAAGCCCTCCCTCCACTCCCGCAGCTCGCACTCCTGCTGCTGACGCCAGGTGTGCTGCTCCTGCTCTGCCTGCTCCAAGGTTACCTGCAGCTCCTCCACACGACGTTCACCTTGCCTCACCTGTGGGATGGAGAGAGGCACACACACACACACAGAAAAAAATGTAAGGGAATGCATGAACATATACACGAGTATACACAGTCATAATTATACGCATTAATAATTATGCACACACATGTAACAAACTCATTTACTCTCTCGTACACACGCACACACCCACACACACTTACAATCACACAAACACACATACAGATGCATAAATACACATACAAACACACATGCACTCCCACACACAATCATTATAAAAATAGGACTGTCAATATGACGGCCAGTAGTGAATTAGACAAGAGCTGCACAATGGTTATTTGTCCTGGCACTAATGAAAAAGCCATTGATATTCATCACAGCATGTCCTGTCAGCACACACAGGCACAAACACAGCCAGAGATAGCAGCACTAAGATAAAAGATTGTTCGCCCATGGATAAGACCCCACAGATGCGGAATGTAAACAAAAATACATACACCAAATCTACAACACCCTCACGCCTCGCGGCGCTAGGAACACAAAGAAACCCTGCATAGGCTGTCAGAGCCTGAGGTAATGACACAGTTTTAGATGGTTCTAAAACACACACAGGCACACACACAGAGGTATATCCACAGACACACACACACACACACACATACAGGTACACGCAGGCACAGAGACAGACACACAAGCATATATTGGTGTAATCTGGATTCAGGACAGGCTGGGGCTCCTTTATCAACTGGGCAAACATACGTTACAACAACATGTCTGCACTGGACTTAATGAGTTTTCACCATGGCATAACAGAAGAGAGAGGGGGGGAGGGGGGGTAGAGAACACGGAAAGAAAGAAACAAGGGGGAGAGAGAGACAAGGGAGAGAAAGAAAGGCCAAGAGAGTGGGAGAGAGAGAAGAAAGCAAAGGAAGAGGGGAGAGAGAGAGAGAGAGAGAGAGAGAGAGAGAGTTCTTTATGAACCACCAAACTCTTCTAGTGACAGGAGCGGCACATAAAAGTCTGCTGGAGTAAAATGAACGAGTGTAAGTAAGTGTGAAAATATACTGCGCCGCGCACCTCTGCAGACCCCTCTATTAATCAACCTGTCTGCACTTTGTTTGGAGAGTAATCTTGTCCAACCACCGGAGAAGCACTCAGCGGTAAGTGGCGGTTGGCTGTGCTTTGAAGGCCCTGCTTTATTGCGGTCCCAAAGCACAGCGAGGCAGCGCTGTGAAAACACTCCGTCTCCGTCTGCGCTCAACACTCCCGGCCCCGCCGACCCTCTTCACCTCACGCCGAGCACCGCACCGCACCGCACCACACCGCCTGCCGAGCCGCACCGCCAAGATCACCTCCAGCTCAAACACACACACACACACACAGAGGTACACACACACTCTCTCTCACACACACACTGTCTTTTTTCTTTTGTGCGTTTTGTCATTCGTTTGCCTTCCCCATCTCCTCTCTGATTAGTAGGCTGTCCACCCCACCACTGGAGCCAGTTATCTCTCTCCTCCTCCTCCTCTTCACCCTCCTCTTCATCCTTCACTGCTCTGCTCTCTCTTTTTCTGTCTCTCTTCATACCCTGCCTGACCACGGCACAGGTCAGCTCTCATTAGCGGGCCGTGAGGAAACCCTGCTCTGTCCGAGTTCATCCTTTCCTCCAACTCCCTGAACATCCCCCACGTTCTCCCTCACAGAGACACAACAGCCTCTCAGACTCCATAACAAACAAACAAACTAGGGGGCTTGCCCTTTACCCAAATAAACTCCGCAGACTTTTTTCCAAACTGAATATTTTTTCTTTTAAACCTCTACTTTTCTGTAGTTTTGTAAGACAAGTGTGTAATTTATTGGGGCTTTCATCTTTGAAATCTGGTATTTTTTGTCCATTTCCAAGTCTAATTCCATACTTTTCCAGATCTGTACTATATTGTCTGACAGGGTCAGAGATATATTTAGACTGCATATTACTTATGAGAGCTTAAGAACAGTCTTAGAGTCTTAGACTGTCAGAGGCTCAGCCCAGTCACTGTACAGAGTGCAGAGAGGGTAAACAGAGACCTTTTCCACCAGCTGAAGTTGCTCCTCTCGTGACCTTCTCACCTCCTCCGTAGTCCAGTCCTGTAGCGAAGATAGAGACCAGCATGCTGAAACTCTAAAAGCCACCATGAAGAGGTTCAAGAGTTTCAAGTACTGTATACGTGTATTTACTGAGGTATCCATTGGTCTAGTAGCTGAAAGGGAATGAGAGGGAAAATGTACATTCTGTATTGCAGAGAGGGTCTCTCAGAAAAATTACATAGAAGTGACAAACACTTGAAACATCTAGTTGTTGTTGTTGTTGTTGTTGTTTGTTCCGTATCCTAAAATGCATTAGAAAGTGTTTTTCAAGTCAACGAACGGACGCAAAGTGTGGTCTGCTACAGTAAGTGTGTGTGCATGTGTATGTGTGTGTGTGCGTGTTAAAACAGGGGAACAGGATGACACACGGGAGTCAAGTGTGGCACATAAAGGGCCACAAGGTCAGGGCAACAAGATGAAGGCTGCTCTTGCTCATTCTGAAGCATCCACCTTTTCTTACATTAACATTATATTCTGTGTGTTCCCTCCTCTATATGACATTATTGTCAATACGCCTGACCCCGCTGTATAAATGATTCCATTCAACATTGATCACATACAGAGGAGGCAAAAAAGAGACACAGCAAAAGAAAGAGAGAATAGAGAGAAGAGAGAAAGAGAGAAGAGAGAAAGAGAGAAGAGAGAAAGAGAGAATAGAGAAAGAGAGAAGAGAGAAAGAGAGAATAGAGAAAGAGAGAAGAGAGAAAGAGAGAATAGAGAAAGAGAGAATAGAGAAAGAGAGAAGAGAGAAAGAGAGAATAGAGAAAGAGAGAAGAGAGAATAGAGAAAGAGAGAAGAGAGAAAGAGAGAAGAGAGAAAGAGAGAATAGAGAAAGAGAGAAGAGAGAAAGAGAGAAAGAGAGAAGAGAGAAAGAGAGAAAGAGAGAAGAGAGAAGAGAGAAGAGAGAAAGAGAGAATAGAGAAAGAGAGAAGAGAGAAAGAGAGAAGAGAGAAGAGAGAAAGAGAGAGGTCACGTATGAGGCGTGAATGAGAGGCCAGGGTCAGGGCATGTTAAGGCCCTGTGCGTACATCTCTTAAAGAAATGACAGAGAAGTAACACTTGAAACTTTAAGTTAACAGCGTGTCCATTGTTCCATTTGCTTCACTTGCTCTGTATCCCAAAATAAATGCCTTATATCAAGATATACATATACTTTCTGTATATTAATAGTCATGGAGCGACCGCCAAGTGTGGTCCGCTGACAAGGCTGGTGAAATATTGAGGGGCTAGGGGCTAACGCAGAACTCAAGACTTGAGCGTGTGGCCTTTGGAGCAGATAATGGTAGACTTACAGGACACGGAGGGGAGACCGCAGTTCATAGTGAATTAGGAAAGAGGCTGACCACCCTCTTAGGGATAGCACAAGTCCAACTCTAACAGCAGAATTTATTAGGATGAGCTGGGCCTCTCTCCTCATTGGTAGAGTGTGTGTGTGTGTGTGTGTGTGTGTGCGTGTGTGTGTGTGTGTGTGTGTGTGTGTCTGTGAGTGTGTGTGAGTGTGCGTGCGTGTGCGTGCCTGAATGTGTAGATATGTGTATGTGTGTGCATGTATGCGTATGATTGTTTGTGTGTGCGTGTGTGTGCGTGCATGTGTATGTGTCATATGTGTGTATGGGAGTCAAGTGTGGCACATAAAGCACAGGTCAGGGCAACAAGATGAAGGCTGCTCTTGCTCATTCTGAAGCATCCACCTTTTCTTACACTAACATTATATTCTGTGTATATGACATTATTGTCAATACGCCTGACCCCGCTGTCTAAATGATTCCATTCAACATTGATCACATACAGAGGAGGCAAAAAAGAGACACAGCAAAAGAAAGAGAGAATAGAGAAAGAGAGAATAGAGAAAGAGAGAGGTCATGTATGAGGCGTGAATGAGAGGCCCAGGCTTGGGTATGTCAAGGACCTGTGCGCTAAGGCAGCTCCAGCCTTTTGTGCTGGCGGCGATTGTGAAGAACGGTGAGAGGGGGGCGGTGTGAGCTATCAAGGATGCCTCTCGCAAACACAACAAAAAGAGCAGCTCCAGGAACAGATGGGGCTCTGGATGTGGGGGCTTCTGTGTGCTTGGACTGACCTTCCCTGTTTAATTAAAAAAAAGTGTGTGTGTGTGTGTTTGTGAAACACTTTTTGTGAGTGAGTGAGTGTGTGTGTGTGTGTGTGTGTGTGTATGAGGTGAGATGGTAGTGGGTTGAGATGGGGCAATTTGCAGGGGTGTTTAGTGGGGGTCTGACCTCCCTCTCCTGCTCCAGTTGTGCCAGTGTCCGGTCGACTTGGCGCTGAAGCTCCTCAATCTGGGTGTCTTTCTCTTGCTGCTGCTGCAGAGATGTACACACACACACACACACACACACACACACACAGAGAGAGAGAGAGAGAGAGAGAGAGAGAGAGAGAGAGAGAGAGAGATAGAGAGAGAGATAGAGAGAGAGATAGAGAGAGAGAAAGGCAAACTCATACCACAAGGACACAAATAGACAAGGACAAAAACAGGCAAACTCACAAAGACACAAGCACACAACACACACACACACACAGGCACAAAGTAGAGGTGAGGCACTCGGGGAGCTGGAGTGTTGCTGAACGTGTCAGCAGATGCCTTTGCATAATGCATATCACACCTCTGAAATGATCCATTAGCAGTTTGGAGTGCGAGGGGCGAGGTGTGCTAAATAAGCTGACTTGACACTATAAGAGTTACAATATCCTCTCTCCACGGCAGGCAAAGGCACCGCAGAACGCGGGGGGCACTCGGTGCCAGAGCACACTGCGGGGAGGCCTGTCGTATCCCAGCAGGCTTTTGGGGAGTCGGAGGTGTCACAGGGAGAGGGAAGAAGAAGTGAGAGAGACAGTTCCTTCTCAGGAGTGTTGTAGGCCTCCACTATCTGCCCCCCCCCCCTCTCAATCACACACCGCACCACATGCAACACACACACACACACACACACACACACACACACACACACACACACACACACACAACATACAAACACACACACAAACACACACAAACACACACACACACACACAAACACACACACACACACAAACACAGACACTGATTTATAATTTTAATATCTCTAATTTCCACCGAGGCGCCCGCTTTTCCAAATGTCATTTTCCAATTTATGTCAAACCGTGTGACCATTTTTCTTAATAGCGCTTATGACAAGCTCGGCGGCGAGGCGGATATGCAATTCAGATGGAGTGTTTTACAGGCACAGGAGCAGACGCCGCTCGCTGTTTATGTGTTTGTCTTTATCAGACGCCCGCTAAATGTTTTGCCGAGCAGTGGAAAAAAACTATGGTGTGCACAAAGGGGAAAAATACATTAGTTGTACAGGCTGGAGGGTGGAGGGTGGGGTAAAAATGGCTGCAGGCAAGAAAATAATAACTCAGCCATAAATCTAATAATTACACTTATCATAATAAGAATTATGATGGCAGTAATGACAATCTATTAAAATATGCATTAACATT
This sequence comes from Alosa sapidissima, assembly GCF_018492685.1. Lineage (NCBI taxonomy): Eukaryota > Metazoa > Chordata > Actinopteri > Clupeiformes > Clupeidae > Alosa > Alosa sapidissima. The sequence continues at coordinate 32,073,295 of NC_055970.1, forward strand.
AAAGGCAGGGAGCGGGAACGTAGGATGGCTCTTACGATGGCTATTACGAGAATATGTATGTTAATTAAAGCAGGGGCCGCCCCTTTTACGCACTCCCATATCTCTGCCACTAATGGGGTGGTAGGGTTGAAGGTGCCAGGGTGCAGTTCTGTGCCTACCCTGCGAGTGGCGCTGTGGAGCTCCTCTCGGGTCTGGTGGAGTCGGGCCTGCAGGGCGTCCCTCTCGCTCTCCCACTCGTGCTCTCTGTTCCGCAGTTCCTCCCATGTCTTCTGGACGCTCCGCAGCTCTGAAGACTTGTCCTGCAGCTGTGGGGGTAGAGTGCATATACAGACACAGACATTACACTGAGACAGGAAACAGACATTCTCATAAATACTCAGACTCGCTTGGTGAGAGAGAGACAGACAGAGAGAGGTGAAGAGATATACTGTACAATTCCAGGGCAAAGCCTAACTCTGAATACAGTGCATAGAGATGTATTTATGAACTTGATCACCACCAACTATTACTCTATCGGGCGGTGTGAAACTGCGCGAGAATGAGTGTGTATAAAAATGGCTTGACCTATTCACGCTAGGATATCAATTGGAGAGTATTAATCAGATGGCTGAAAGAGCTGGCCAGCCTTGAGTCATTTCCTGCCTCTTACGAGCTCATTGAAGGTGTTGGCTGGCCACCCAGGTCAGCTTGTGAGGTACCACTGGGAGTGGAAATGGGTGGACTAAGGATCTAAGTACGCCCCCTACGCTGGCACAGCAGTCTGGCCCGAAGAGAGGAGAGGGAGGGAGTTCACGTTCAGCTTCAGGAGTTTGTTGGTTTGTTGTGATTGCCACACATGCCCTGCCCTGGTCTTCCTCCTTAGCTGGTGGGCAATCGACTGGCATCTAACAGCACCCTGGCTTCTGGCCTGTATCCCTCCGCAGAAAAAAAAAAAAAAAACAAGAAAAGAGGGGAAAAAAGCCCTAAAAATACCAGGAACAAGTTGTCGGAAATGAAATTTCAATTCACCCAGTCCCTTTATACACTGGTGCGGGAGCTTGCCGAGCAGAGAGGAGCGGGATCAATAGTGTTTAGACAGCAGAGCAGATTTTCTAAGCGCCGGATCAATAGGAAAGGGAGAGGAAAAAATACCCCAGCTTTTCTTTGGGTGCTGTAGTAAATACGAACAAATCAGTGGCCTTAGGCTAAATGGATTGACCAGCTGTTTCCGACACCTGGGCTGTAAATACAGATCTATTCAGAGGGGCTCTGATGGAGACCTGAGAGTTGGGGATGGGGGGTGTGAGGTGGAGACGGACTGCCACCGCGCTCCACTAACTCTCCCTCACACACAAGTGCGCGCGTGCACACACACATGTATAAGTATACAGAAATGGGTTGCCGGTGTGTCTCTATCACGGTCTTACCACTAGCAGTTGGAAACTCCAATTAGTCAAAGTAGATATTGGTTTAGTGTCGAATGATGAAAATGACTATTTACACTACTGCTGGTACACTACGTCTGAGTTATAGTTTAAAATGGGAGAAGTAGCACCATACTGGGATGAAGTCTTGTTTGGTAGATGACTAATCAGTTTCTGTTGGCTCATGTAATGCTTTTACCACTGGTACACCAGAAGAAAAACATCAAAAAATGAAGTATGGCGCCATAGAAGGGATGTAATTTAAACTGGAGTGGGGGGAAAAAATGAAGACAAAACTTCAAAACAGCAATATGAAATGCCTGTTTCAATATCAAAGCCACTCTTCGGGGAGTCAGAGAGATGGAAAGAGTGAGAAACTTTGAAAAAAAGAACTATAAAAACTCATCACTCACTCAAAGCCAAGACAAACAGTGTAATGAGGACTATTAGAGGCTTGTAGCTGACTGCTCACTCTTGCCCTTGTTTGGACAGAGTGACAGGAGTTGAGAGAATGAGAGAGAGAGAGGGGGGACGAGACCCCTGTGCCACACCTCCCTCCCTCCATCTCTCTCTTCTCTCCGTTTCTCTGTTCACTCCTCCGTCAGAGGGGGCTTGTCCATTACGAGCAGCCACAGCAAAGTGATTTATAATTGCCCCCATTCTGCCAGTCAGTCACTGGAAGGAGAGAGCGTCGCTGATGTGAAGAGGCTTGGCGGAGCGGCGGGACTGACAGGCGGCATTTGGTCGGGGCGTGGGGCTCTGACAGCACCGGAGGCCAGCTGATCCTGCGGCGCTTATTTTAAGCATCCAGACTGAGCAGCCGAGATGTGTCATCAGAGCCCAGATAAGAGCGACCCCCACCCCACTTTATGCATTTAAAAATAAAATAAAATAAAATAAATTAATATATATGAGGAAGATAGAAAGGACTTTTTGGAGAAAGCTGTCGGGGTGGGGGTGGGGGGTGGTGTGAAAGCCAAGCTTTCAGGGTGCCGGGGCACTTGCCATGATTAAAAAATGATGTGTCACTTTCAAGCCGGTGACAGTGCCTTTCCGCAATGCAAACACTCCGAGTGTCTTTGGGAATCCTGCATCTCTGGTGTGTACACCTGTACAGAATGTTGGTGTCCTTGGGTTCACAGTAAAGGTTAACTTGTTTTTTTTTACAGCATCTCTTGGCAAGCCACACCAAACATCAGGGTCAGCTGAAATGACTTCCCAGGTGCATTTACCTAAATGACCTCTCCGACTCAATCCAATCATACCTGAAGCACCCATAAGCAAGCCACAGTGGCAATAAAAAACATTCTAATGCCCTCCCAAACTATTCTGTTACCTCCCTGTCAGAAAGAGGCATCCTGCCACAAGTTATGCTCATGCCCCTCCCTAAACAAACAAGCTATAAACGCCAGCGCGGTATGCACAAACGACTATTAAATATTTACAGCACTCGCAGTTAATTCAGCCTTGCCCCACAAAGGCCCTTCTATATTTTTTGTGTTGTGTAATGGGATTGTTTTTAAATATTAAAACAGTTCGTCTTGCTGAATGTTCGAGCATGGCATGCGAGTGGCTTGTTTGCCTTTCAACTGTGGGTAAAGCTGCAGTGTCTCACCCCTCTGCCTCAGAGGAGTCATCCAATGACGTGGCTGATCAAATGGGCTTCTAGCAAGGGCCCTGCCTGCATCTTAGAGCTGTTTTGTTCACTCTTTGGGTGGGCTTTATGGCCATGAGTATGCATGTGTGAGTGTGTGTATGTGTGTGTGAGTGTGTGTATGCATGATGCTTTGTTGTACTCTAGAGGCCAGCATGTGTGATCTGACATGCTACAGTACACACAAACCGATCTGCATCCACGTGTGTGTGTGTGTGTGTGTGTGTGTGTGTGTGTGTGTGTGTGTGTGTGTGTGTGTGTGTGTGTGTGTGTGTGTGTGTGCCTGTGCTTGTCTTGTCTGTCAGCGCACCCATTATCTATAGCCCAACTCCAACCTTTTATGTCAATAATAAGAATCTGTAATTGTAATCACTTACATTGTTTTTCCCACAAAGCATTTACAATATGGCGCAGATGTACATGTTCATTTTCATCTGTATATGATCTTACTGAACGTTCCCCTTTCAATGGACTGTGACAACAGGTACTGACACTGACTCTAGCTGACACTAGCTGAAGGTTGAAATAATGTGATTCCAATATGTTGTGATTCCAATGGCTTTAAATATCAAATGTTTTAGTCATGATGAAATACAGACACATTTATAGGCATACACTCTTCAGGAAGCTGTTAAATGTCTCCTGGACATTATAGTAGGATCACTATACAAATACTGTTTACTGGAAATGAAAATATCATCAGTAAAATGTCAGCAAAACACTCATCTAACATGATCTAAATATGGACAGTAATACTTATGCATGGACATGATGATAACAAAAAGCAAAAAAGTTTGAAAAGTTTTGAGTAAATAGCAAATAACAGTAGAACTTTTCTGCAAAACATAGTCCTGTTTATGAGGAGCTCGGTATTTAAAACAAATTTTAGTCTATTTGGGACACATCAACAACACTGATTCTAAAATTAAGTTTGTATATTTCATAATTTTGTTTACAGTACATGATCAATATGAGCAAGCCAAAGAATCTTCAGCATCTGACCACAATCTGTGACCAGCCCCACATAGCCGGCAGAGCAGCATGTCAGGTATGTTTATCAGGCTGGAGAATGCAGACTGCAGGCGGGGAGATAGGGGCTATTGAGCATGTTTATGTTCCAGGGCCCGGGCCCAGGCTCCTTAATGCATAACACAGGGGCGCTTCAGTATGCGGGCGCCCTGGGGCTATTCTCAGAGTGGTCTTCACTGCGCAAACACAGGTGGCCTCTAGGGGGCATGAGTATGTGGGGCAGGTGGGGGTGAGGGTGGTCGAGGGGCAGGGACAGAGTGGCTGAGCCCACGAGCCCCATGCAGAGCTCGGTATAATATGTCCATACATCAGAGGGCCGTGGCAGACAGTGATTCACAGGCGCAGGAGCAGGCCAAACCGCTGTGGTATTAGCTTTAATAATGCAGGCGCGGGTTAGCTGCTCACTCTTTCCTGACAAATATGGGCAAATCAATTAATTCCACTGACGTGCCCCTCCACCGCTGCCACCGCGCCTGCCCCAAAAGCACACACATAAATCCAACATGGCCCCCTCTGCTTTCTTATTTTGTTTTTTTGACAGTCGGCCCGACACAGGGAAATCATTTCTTGTATTTATGTTCTCGTTTTAAAAGACGGCTCAGCCGAGCAGAACATTTGTTATTACTATAAACTTTCAATGTTTAGAAGGTTAAAGAATTCAGTAACAGAACTGGGGGAGCGCAGCCCGAAATGAGGCCTGGGATTAGCAAACAAGGCACAGCGTGAGCAGATGTTTGACTGACTAGTGCAACAACACGCACAGACCAGCAAGACTAACTCCACTGACAAAGCCCTGCTCTCCTGCTCTAATCACATACATAGCCATTAGAAACAGCCTATTACACTCTCATTAGGACTGTTTACAGGGAGCTATTTGCAATAATTAATGCCAATGCCATGAAACACATATCACTGAAACCATGACAACTTTCCTGCAATGGGGATTTTTTTTCATGAAATGAATGTTGGAAAACAGAATAATGGCTACAATATCTGAAAAAGCACTTATAATTTAGGCTCAAACAATAATAGCAAAACAATAATATAGCCCATATTGTATTATTTCTGGTAGGAAATCATTAGGACATGCAGAAGAGAGTGCCTCAATGAGCGCAAAGCAAATTTGGAGAAGGGTAAGGGGTAGAGAGGCATGGAATGGAGCCAGCTACCGAAAGCCAAATCAAAATTGTGGAACCTTCTGTAACAGACCTTTACCTGGAATTAATTTTCCTCTCTAATGAAATGTTTCTCTTTTCTAACTTCTTGTCTATCAGTGCTCAGCTCATAAATATTGTCTTATTATTATCGTCATTTTTTTTTCTCCCCCCGATATGCCAGAGAATTCAGAGGCAATTACTGAAGTGACAGGTGAAATGGGAACAGAACTGGAAAAAAAAGAGAAAGAAATGAACGGTTGCCATGGCGACGGGCCAAGAGAATCAGATTGCATGTGTACTCAGTCATGTGACCCACCCCACCCCCCACCACCACCACCACCCCTCCCCAGCCCCACTGCACAGTGTCGCACAGAGCCTCCCAGAGCCGACCAGAGGATACTTAACCTTAATAGCTGCCAGCAATCGCCAGCCCATCCACCTGAATTTATTTGCTATTTCTGTCCAAAGGTCAGGTGGTTCAGTGTGTGCATGCGTGTTTCTTTGCGTATGTGTCTGTATGTGTGTTGCTTGTGAGGGTGGCTGAGTGTGTGCATGTTGTATGACTGAAGATCACGCACACACACACACAAACACATGCACACATCCACCCCCCCCCCCACACACACACACACCTTCCTCACCAAAAGATGTAATTACGTGAAAAAGGATGACACCATACAGGTTGTGTGCTGTGGAAGTCCTTGTGGCAGATTTACAGCCTGCGGAAATAATCTGCATTTGGAGTAATGAAGTCTTTAATGCTGGGGGGTGATGTGAGGGCCGTAAATCTGCGGGTGGCAGGGCCCAGGCGAGATGGGAGAGAGGTGCCTGATGTGTTTGCTGATATGTTCGCTTTAACAGCCATCTTTAACATGCTGTTAAACCCTCAACTCACCTCAGCACGGTTTTTTCCTCGCATTTGCTTATTCCCAGTTGCCTGCTTGTGGCTTGTATTTACTATTCACTGAGGGTGATCACAGTAAATAATAATAAAGGCCTGTTTTGTTAAGCTTCTAAAACAGATTAGCATATCACATTAGGATAAATATAATTAAGATGATAAAGATTACTTTCATTGTAGAACAAAAAAGAACATATTGCAACATGCTGAAGAACAACAAAGAGCCACACACACGGAGACAACAGCAGTAAGCGCACGGAGATGAGTAAAGGTGACAGTACAAGGCTCCAGCGCAAACTAGTAGCAGAGCCCAAGGACAAGGCTTTTTCTCCCCGCGCCTCAATTACTGCTGATTAGCATTGATTTAGAAAGGAGGGGGGAACAAACAAACAAAAACAAAAGGAGAGCTAATCAGGGATGCTGTCAGCGGATGATATGAAAGCGCACCAGGCTACGAGGCTTAAAATAGCCCCGTAAACGCACACGCAAGTTCAAATGCAAAACCGAGAGGGGAAAAAAAGACATGGAGATAGAAACAGAGAGCGAGAAAGAGAGAGAGAGAGAGAGAGAGAAACTATCCCACCGAAGCAATTACAGAATCTAATCAGGGTTTTCTGCATGAAGGTACAGCGTGCCTATCTAGCTCCCATTTGCATCATAACACAGCGTGCAATATTAATTTCCGAGTTTGCTGCTTATTGGAAGTGCAAAGTATGAAAAGCCATTAAGGACCGCAAATGGGAAAGCAATTTGCTGTCACACGGATTCGGCTCTATTAAAGAGAAAAATCTTGTTAACCATTTGGAATTAGAGTCATTTGGCGAGAGGCATTCTGCTGCAGTCCACTAAAATAAGTAATTATGCTCCCCTTCTCCCCCATTCCCTCCATCCCTCTCTCTTTCATTTGCAGGGGGCATGTGGGGTGTGGGGGGGGGTGTGGGGCGGAGTAACGCAGGAGAGGTGGATGGGGTTGAAGGGCGTCAGGGGTGAGTAAGTGGATGCAGAGGCAATTAGAGTTGGTAGCTATCTGTTTGGCTAATGCACACCAGTTTTGCACATCTTTCCTCACCTACTCCAACACAAGCTTGCCCACATACTATACACACATGCATATCAAAGGGCTAGAAAGGACATAGATCCCTTTCTGAACTCTATATTAATATCACCAGGCTTTACTGTATCATAGCTATTATCCAGAGAGTTCCATGGATTAGTCTGGTAATAGACTAATAGACTGATGATGATTCAGCATCATTATTATTAAAATAATTAATAGTTTGAACTACCAGCATTCCCCTACTTGCATTTATACAGCCATAGCACTGATCATCCTGTTACCTCATGCCCATATTCTTCTCATAAACCTCATTTTTTACAGTCTACAGGATGCTTTCGGGATGATTCATCTGTATGACCAAAGCCTATGTTAACTGATAGTTGAGAGAAACCATCTTGATGTCAAACACCAGATCTCTGTCTGAGGCCATCTCCGGATAACCCCCCTCCCCACCACCACCACCACCACCCATTCCTCCACCTTTATGTCTGAGCACCCAAACTGTTCTACCCTTCCCAACCCCCCTGCTGCTGCTGCTGCACTGCGCGGGGCAGATTTATGGCTGCTGGGGCTGGGAGGCCTGCGGAGTGTTTTATGAGGGGGACCTGCAGGACCTATTAAGGTGGTGCGGGGTGCTCTGGCCCCCGGCACTGGGTATCGATCGCCCCCCGAGTGGGAGCGAGAACAGGAGCGGGAGTCCGAGGCGGGCTCCCCTGGCGAGTTAGAGCCCTGAGCAGACTCCCACAGCACCAGAGGACGGGGCTATGTGAGGACGGCACCTACAGCAATGGAGTGGCAAAAGCAGGGGAAACAAATGCACAGGAATGAAACATCCAGCTTTTCTCCTCTTTTAGGAGAGTAGGACAAGCGAGCTGGAAACAGTTATGCCTGGGTGGTTAGTATGGGGAGGGGAGAGAGGGGGAGAGACATGGAGCAGGAAAGAGGGAATGAGGTGGACAGAGAGAGAGAGATAAATGGCTATCTGAGGGGTGGCAAATGATGCAGGGGGGTTCTGGAGCTGATGAGGAAAGTGTGTATGTGTACATGTGTGGGTGTGTGTGTGTGTGTGTGTGTGTGTGTGTGTGTGTGTGTATGTGTGTGTGTGTGTGTGTGTGTGTGTGTGTGTGTGTGTGTGTGTGTGATTGTGTGTGTGCATTGTGGGAAGCTCCACAGCCACTGCCCTTGCTCCACAGTGAATATGGACTCATCTCTCCTCTGCACTAATTGCCAGAGAGTGCTGCTGCATAACAAGCAGAGACAGAGAAAGAGAAAGAGAGAGAGAGACAGAGAGAGAGAGAGAGACAGAGAGAGAGAGAGAGAGAGAGAGTAGAAGGAGCATCTGCTGCAGAAGGAGCGTCCAAGCCGAGAGGAAGCCATGGGGAAAACACTCATCAGGAGGAGTGAGCTCCAGTGTGGCTCATCCAACACACACACACACAATCCAGGAAGTAAGTATTTCCATGAACCTATCCCTGCAGGTAGAGGCATCCCTCCACCCGAACACTGCGTGGCAAAGATCTCTGCGTATAAAACAGTTATTTCTAGTCTATTTCTAGTATGGATATACTGCAAACGCACTCATAATGTACAATCGCAGTCCACCATCTCTTGACTGTAACAAAATAATTCACACAAACAAAGGATTGCATTGCAGTGGTGCAGAGTTAATGTCCATTTGGCTCCAGTTCTTCTGCACTCCAAATGAGCCTGGCTACCCAGCATGCCTCAGTGGCTCCCTAACCAACCGCAGGCGGCAGGGCAGGCTCCCCTGCACCTCCACTCCCACTGCGGGCCGAGCAGAGCAGAGCAGAGCCGAGCGGGGCCAACACACACTAACACACAGCCGCTGCCGCACGGCCTGAACAAACAAAGTCCAGCAGTCAGACTCAAAACATAGAAACCTGTGGCGAGCAAAAACCACTAGGGCAGCACGGGGGGAAAAAGAAATAATTAACAAAGACTGGGAAGGAACGAGAAACGGACAAGAGAAATAAACAAGGAGAAGTTTAGATGGCTGACTGCAGAGCACCCCACTAACTGCTGGTGGTGGTGAAGGTGGCTGTAGCCCCCCCCCCCCCCCCCATAACCCCCTGTGGCCAGAGTGCGACTCCTGCGGCCCGAGCTCATTACCGCCACCCTCCTTCACCCCACCCCAAGCACCCCCGCCCGCAACCCTGACATTAAGACATTTTCCAGCAGGATTAATTGAAAGACAGATTAAAAATAAATTAAGAAAAATGTGTTGCAGAATGCCTTACACGCACTTCATAAATCATCCGCTGGAGCCAGGAGCGCGAGCGCACAAGGCCCCGTAATTAACTGCACACTATTTATTTTATCCTGACGCCAGAAATTAGAATTCAGACACAGAGATTATATTAGGAGTGTCTGTCATGCGGAACTGCTGCAGGATGTGCAGAATATTTTAAGGGTACAAAGAAAGAGAAAAAGATGGGGGGAATGGGAGGGAGGGGGAAAAAAAGACAAATTCACCACAGCACTGGAGAAGCAGGATTTACAACAGCAAACACATTTACTGTACCGGGCCAAATGAAAAAGTCAAGATAAAAAAAGAATGTGTTTTGAATGTTCACATTATGAAAACGTATCATTATCCAAGTGCAAAGGGCATAATGAGAGGAAACGGTCTGTCTTATGTAACTGGGCAGGTTTTAGAATCTCACCAGAGCGCTACACTGGAAAACTGTAGGAACGTCACCGCTGTTTCAGTGCTTTAATAAAACTCATCTAAAACCGAAAAAAAAAAAAAAGATAACTAGAAGCTCTAGAACTTCAGATCTGAGCCAGAGGTCTGCTTGTGTTTGTGATTCTTTCCTCCTCCTTTTTTCTCTCTCTCTTTCCCTTTCTCTCTCGCCCTCTCCCTCTGGGGTGGTCCTGCCCCTTGTATACCCCGCTGTGCCAGGATGAGACCACTGGCAGCTCCAGCCCTGGCCACACACTGCCTCCTCGTGGGCACCCTGCCCACACTGGCACGATGCCAGGCCCCCTCTCTCCCCTGCCACGCTGAGCGGCCGAGCCGAGCTGGCACCAGGCTTCCTGCTCCTGCACTCTCTCTCCTGACGCCTCTTCTCTCAGAGAGAGACCTTCCCATCTCTCATCAATCTGCTGGTTCACACTTCTAAAGCATCCGCTGCACCAGGCCCTCCAACCACTCCATTAAAACGCACTAAAAGTGTAAGGAACAAAATACGCTAATTTGATGAAAAATGTGCCAGGATTCTCGAGGGAGCCATCAAGTTCTGCTTGATGTTCATACTGTATGTGTTGTACCCTCTGGTTGCAGATACATTCAAAAGTCTTCATAAAAGCGTTATTTATTTATCTTCGCTTCTGCAGCGGAGGGTCAGACCTGACCATGTTCAGAGATAGCAGTTGATATGACTAATAAGTCGTTTAATAAGTGGTTATGAGCCCACTGTCTCCAGAAGGATACTGTTAAACTGATGTGTGAAACTTCAGTAAGGGGCCATTAAAGAGTAGTTTTAATGATTACTGGATCCTATACTGATCTCAATGGCAATGTGTCAGACAGAGAGAGAAAGAGAGAGAGAGAGAGAGAGAGACCTGAGTGATTGGGATTTGTTTTTGCCTCTGCAGATAAACTCACACTATTGTTTAAATGTGATGAATGTTTGCTGTCTCCATTTACTGTGAAAACCTAAATCTTACATCACTATTGGGCCCAAAAGGACCCCAGTGAAGCATATCAGATTGACGTATGTCATCAAATCTACGGTTGTGTTACAATAAAAGGGAAAGTAAAAACTGTTATCCGGAGATCAGTGTCAAAATAGTCAAAGCAACAAAATAAGCTTTTGACCATCTAACTTCGGAGTCTACTACTAGCTATCTTATCAGATCTATACACTCATAGAGTCACTTGGTGCAGTATAATCATAGGTCACATGCTACAGGGTAAGTATTGGCTTTTAGCAGATTGATTTAAAAACAAAGTCAGATGGCAAAAACTGGCTGTTCAAAGAGCATTAATGTCATACAATATTGAATCTTTTGTACCTTACATTCAAACACTGCTTTCCACATCTGTCCCACAAGATAGTATTGTGAGATTCTTTGCAAATCTACCAGAATAAGAGACATCCAAAATCCTTTTTTAAGGAATCAGTTTGGGACCTGCCAACCATCAGGAGTGCGAAAAATCTACTTTAAAATGGGTGTCCCTGTGGAGAAATGGTGCCAGACTAGTGCTGGTGCTCTCTCTCCCCCCCCCCCCCCCCCCCCTCTCTCTCTCTCACTCACACACACACACACACACACACACACACACACACACACACACACACACACACACAGAGAGGGAAAAGCATCGCCTGGGTTTTGCTCTGGGGCAAGGGAATGCCGCTTGTGTGTCCACACAGGGCCAGTGATCTCATAAGGCTTTGGCAGCGCCGACACACACACCTGATGGAGATGGCTGGGGCAGAGAGAGAATGAGAGAGAGAGAGAGAGACAGAGAGAGAGAGAGAGAGAGAGAGAGAGTGATGTCACAGCTCTTCCACAGCCTCTTCGAAAGTTGTGGGTGCCGAGAAAGGATGGAGCTCCAGTGCTCAAGCCGAATCGGAGAGAAGACAAACAGCGGCACGACCTGCAGCTGCCTTCAAAACACTAGACTGAAGTGCTGCGCTTCCTGTTATGAATTTTATGAGCCCAGATATGTACGTGTCACATATCATTCACTGATCAAGATGTCGTGCAAGGAAATGATAAAGAGAATTTACTGAAGCAATAATGAATAAAAGTAGGTATTTTTATGAAAGGGCAATGTGGTTCTCCAACTAGAGAAGAGAGAGACAAGTAAACGAAAAATGTTTGGTGTGGTGATGGGAGTGGGGCCAAGAGTATGAAAGAGGTAGTTCTTTGAGTAAAATATAAATTCAGGGTTTTTTCCCCCTTCTTGCATGTTTGGTTTTGCACAAAGAAATGGTTGATGAAAGGCCAAATGTATCTTCCACATGGAAAGGAAAGAAGAGGGGACACTGAGAAATACCCAAGAAAACTTCATGTGGCATCCCATTAAAGAGCTTCCTCCGTTTAGCAAGAGTGTGTGTGTGTGTGTGTGTGTGTGTGTGTGTGTATGTGTGTGTCTACCTCTGCATGCAGACGGACACAAACACACGTACACGCACGCACATACACACACACAGGATGATCCATCTCAGAGAGCATAGCACATCTGAGCCTCTGTCCTCATGAAAGCGAGGGGAGAGAAGGGGCCTTCTCTCTGGTGATGCATTAAGTCAGGCCTCTAAAGACAACCATCTTAAAGCAAAACCCCACGGCTGAGCTAATCAATGACAAAAACAGACACACTGGACCAAAGGCTTTCATGCAGCGCATTTACTTCAGAAAAAAAGAAGAAGAAAAAAACTCTTTTCATTTTTATCATTTCTTTTTTTCTCTCCAAATTTGGTCGAATGCTCACAAGATGAGGGAGGTGGGGGTGGGGGTGTTCAGCTGCTCAAGGGTGGGAGCTTCGGAGAGAGAGAGAGAGCGGGAGAATACATTTGCAGTCGGGCCACTTCCTCCCCAGTTCGTGGGAGTTCTGCTTCCTGAGAGAGAGAGAGAGAGAGAGAGAGAGAGAGAGAGAGAGAGAGAGAGAGAAAGAGAGAGGGCCCTTGCATGGATATCCGGCCTCCCGCCCAGCCTTCTCTTGCGTGCTCGATGAGTGTGAGCGACTGTATCTGATCCTTCAGAGAGCGCACGGCCCCAGGGTCACCCTCCGGAGGGGGTTGGAAAGATACAGACGCCTGATGGGGAGGCGACACTTGATGTACCATTAGCCAAGCCGGCCAACGGGAGGTAAAGAGGGCCACCAGACGCATCGGCGGCTACAACTCAGTAATAATGCATTAGAATAGAAGTCCCATCCTACTCCATTCTTAGGCTCTTAACACCAGCTAATGCTACTTAAAACACTATGCATCAAACATGTTCTCCTATGTGTGTGTAGAGCCACCGACAGGATGTGTATGGCAGGTCTGGCCATCAGGGTGCACTCTACAGTCTCCTCCATTTCACATCTTTTCTGTTCTTTTCCTTATTTTTTTCCCCCAGGTTACTGTACCTAGCTACCCAAGGCTGGGGGAGAACCAGTAAATCACTGGTGTAGAAAATAAATGTACACTTATTAGAGTGGCCATGCTGCATATATTCAGCTCTTTAATGTACAGCGCAGGCGAGGCGCCGAGGCAGCGGGCTGGAAAAGGCACGGTGAAAAATGACCGCGTGAGGAGAGGAGCGGGAGGAGCGGGGACGTGCGGCTCCGAGGAAGAGACGGGGGAATAACAGCAGAATAATCAGCGCTCAGGCTAGCCGCCGCTGGGCTGCCCTGCTGTGTTGGCTTACTGGGAGTTGTGTGTTAGACAGAAGCCTTGTGTTGTGCTACTGTGTCTGTTTGTGCTGTTCTGGTGCTTTCTGTGTTGTGCTTTGCTGTTGTGTGCCACAGTTCTCTGTGAATTGTTGTATTGGAACAGTTAAGGCTACAGTATGTTGTTGAGCAAAAGGGATATAACACAAGTCTGCTACATTGCAGGGTGCTGAATTTCTTCTGTCCTTTCTTCCATTGCCTAGACCAAAACCCATGTCCCCTTACAGAACAGGTAGGTATAGTCATATGTAGGGAGAATATGTATGTTTTGTCTTCCCTCTGACTAGCTGCTGGTCTCGGCAGGTGGGCAGGGGAGGAAGGACCTGCAGGACTTTGCCTGGCTGGGTACCGGGGCTTCATGGGGAGACTCCTGGAGTGTCGCTGTGTTTCAGTGGTTCAGTAAAACCACAAGCTCTGTGTGCTATTGTTCAACAGCCGAGCTACACTCACAGTCACTACACTCACATGAACATGTATGAGCACATACACACACACACACACACACACACAAACAAAAGAAAAACAAACTAGATGGAAAATACATGCAGAAAGACAAGAGAGAGGGAAAGAATTGCCCATCAACTGAGTGACAACCATCTCCCCACATCCCTCCTCCGGTCTGAAAAAAGTAGCACGCAGCCTGCGATTCCCACTCTGGCCTCTGGGTGTCTCTCTTTCACTGTGCATGGCCGTTGGGCCGCCTCCTCCTCTGCGGCACCAACCCCTCCTCTTGGCCCCTCCCCTCCACCTCCGCCTCCTCCAACATCTCCACATAATATATACACCATCATTTGGAAATGGCAGCTTTTTGAAAATTCACCTTGATTATCAGACATTAAAAGTGACTTCTCTAGCGCTGAGTGTCTGGCTGTGGGGGGACGGCTGCAGACAGCAGAACAATGCAGGGCCGGCGCGGCATTAACAGCTCGCCGGGGCCCTGCCGGAGAGGGAGAGGGAGAGGGGAGCTGGCCCTTTGTTCTCTCCCACATCCAATTATTTTTAACGTGTGCCTCTTTTCACAACAACAAGAGAGAATTTAATTTTAATGCACTCAGGAAAAAAAGAAAGGAAAGGAAAACACACACACACACACACACTTACTCACAATGTACACAAATACACACAAACACACACTAATCTATTCTTAAGCAGAATACTGGGATGAGTATGGAGGGTTAAGAATCACGCAGAGAAGAATGCATCACTGGGCCAGAGTCATGGCACAATTCAGAAGCACAATGACAGAGAAAGAAAAAAAAAGACTGAGAGAGTGAGAGTGAGAGAGAGAGAAATACTCTGCAAAATGCAAACTCTGGGACACAGTAGTCATTACATTACTATATTTGGTGTGGTGAGGATCAACGCCTCTAGATGCATGCCGGAAAAATGAATTATATATAACCACAGACACACACACACAATTAAAAGAAAACAAACAATAAAAATAGCCAATGTCCCTGATAAAAAAAAGTAGTTGGAAAAATAAGAAGGCAAGGAGCTCTGTTGGAAGGTATGTGGCCAAATATTTTTCTAATTGGACGAGCACTTTATCTTGCTGTCAGAGAGGCAGTAAAAATGCGTGCTGTTCCCAGAAGGAGAGGAGCTGCACCACTGCTGGCCTTTTATTAGTGCAGAGCTGTGTGTCTGATATATGCTCCTGCCTCAGCCTTTCAGCAAGACCCCTGCACCTCACACACACACACACACACACACACACACACACACACACACAAGATGTAACACCACATACAAGACACATTATACATAGATATGCATGTATATATATATCCAGCCACAAATATGCAAATGAATACAAACAAACACATGCAAAAAAATAAGTATATCAAACATGTACCATCAACTGTAGTTCCACAACATTTGCATTGCACCCACACGCACACACACACAGACACACACATACTGTACACACACGCACACAATAGATACACTAGTATTGATATGGCACCAGCCTACAGGATGTGTGGTGTATGCACCTGGGAGCACATTAGTTAAATGCTTTGTGCTGTGTTGCACTCTGCTCCAGTTCGACACAACACTCCGCAAATGCTTCATCCGAATGCACAGGGCAGATCTCATCATATACAAACAATGCCTGACGGTCACACAACAATATGCATCACATGTGCAAACACGCACGCAAACACACTAGACTCAACACACATGCACACACACACGGTAGTTGAAGCAGCGTGGTAGAATCAGACATGCATGGAATTGTGTGCTGACGGCTCTGCAGTGGCCGGCGATGCTGCTCCATGCGTGCATTTTGCCAGCAGTATGAAATGATTGTTTTTTGTCTTATCAGTAGCAAGGCAGCAACTAGAGAACAACCAAAGTCGTCTTTCCCGGAATTACAAAAAATACGCAGCACAGCCAGCACCGAAGCACGTACACACACATAGGCACACACACCCACACACACACACTAAATTAAATTCCAGTCCTACGGCAGACAACTAACTGCTTGTGTGTGGGGCCGGCACTGCGGCATGGCAAAAGCAATTCTCTGGGGATGGCAAAATTAAAGGGCAGAATCCAGCCTGTTTATGGCTCTCACTCGGTACTCCTCTCAATCAAATGTTTTATTAGCAATCATTCGCCACTCGCTGGTCCTAACAGTCGTCTGCGGCACAGGAAGGAGAGAAAGAGAGAGTGTGTGTGTGTGTGTGAGTGTATGTGTAAGTGCAGGTGTTTTCCCCATACAGAGACACCCACCCAGTCACACACAAAAATATGAAACCAGCCCAAAGAAGGACAGGTCCTCCTCACAGTGAGCTTTCACCAACACCATCAAGCTGAAGGAGGCTAAGGAGGACTACAGAAGGAAGGTGGAACAGAAGTTGCAGGAAAACAACATGAAGGAGGCATGGGACGGCATGAAGATTATCACTGGCCTGAAGAAGAGCAGCAGCTCTGTGGAGGGGGACCTGGACAGGGCGAACCAGTTGAACCACTTCTACAACAGGTTTGACTGCCCTGCTCCAGCTCCAATGGCTGTGGTCTGTCCACCACCCCCGACTCTGGCAGCCTTGACAGGGACATCAAGGAGGTGGTCATCCCCCAGCCCCTACCCCCTCAATACCAGTGCAGCACTCACCTCCATCATCACAGGCTATCGTACCTCCACCATCACTGGATATTGCACCCCTCCCCCATATGGCGATCACGAACAATGAGGAGACAACGACCTCAGTCAACAGAAATCAGACACACAGATCCCCCCCCATCACAACAGATCAAGTGAGAGCTCAACTAAAGAAACTGCACACCAATAAGGCAGCGGGGACTGACAGACTGTGTCCAAGGCTACTCAAGGCCTGTGCTGCTGAACTGAGGGAGCCACTGAAGCACATCTTCAATTTGAGTCTACTTCTTGGACAAGTTCCAACACTGTGGAAGACATCATGTCTCACCCCTGTCCCTAAGAAGCCATACCCTAGTGAGCTTAATGACTACAGACCTGTCGCTCTTACATCACATGTGATGAAGACAATGGAGCGGCTGGTCTTAGGTATGCTCAGACCCCAGGTACGCCATGCACTAGACCCGTTACAGTTTGCATAACAGGAGAAAGTGGGCGTGGACGATGCCATCACTTATCTTCTACACAGGACACATTCTCACCTAGACAAGGGAAAAGTGCTGTGAGAATCATGTTCTTTGATTTCTCAAGTGCTTTTAACACCATCCAACCCCTTAGACTGGGAGACAAGCTCTTGCAGATGGGTGTGGACGCTCACCTGGTAATCTGAATTACAGATTACCTGACCGAGCGACCACAGTTCGTCAGACTGAAGAACTGTCTCTCTGACACTGTGATCAGCAGCACCGGAGCGCCACAGGGAACTGTGCTCTCTCCAGTCCTGTTCACTCTGTACACATCTGACTTCTGCTACAACACCGAGTCATGCCACATGCAGAAGTTCTCTGACGATACTGCAATTGTGGGGTGTATCAGGAACGGGCAGGAGGAGGAGTACAGGAGCCTGGTGGAGGACTTTGTGCAATGGTGCAAACTCAATCATCTTCAACTCAACACTTCAAAGACCAAGGAGGTGATGGTGGATTTCCGCTGGTCTAAGCCCACTCTGCTACCAGTCCTCATTGATGGGGTCAATGTGGAGGTGGTAAGCACCTACAAGTATCTGGGTCTCCACCTGGACAATAAACTGGACTGGTCAGCCAACACACTCTACAAGAAAGGGGAGAACAGGCTGTACTTCCTGAGGAGGCTGGGGTCCTTCAATGTGTGCAACTGCAAGCTCCTCAGGATGTTCTACCAGTCTGCAAGCTCCTCAGGATGTTCTACCAGTTGTTGCCAGCGTCCTCTTCTATGCAGTGGTATGCTGGGGAGGAAGCACAAATAAGAAGGATGCGGGGCGAATTGACAGGCTGGTAAGGAAAGCTGGCTCTGCAGTGGGAGCTGAACTGGAGTGCATCACTTCAATATCAGACAAAAGGACCCTGAACAAACTGATCAACATCTTGGACAATGAGTGTCACCCACTCCACAGCACTATTGTTAAGCAGAAGAGCCTGATCAGCTGGAGACTTCGCCCCCCCCCCCCCCATGTTTGGATACTGTCTGTCCACTAGCCACTTTTTACCACTGTCTTTCTGCCTCACTGTTTGCGTGCTATATTAGCACATATGCATAACCCCTCCCTCCATGCCACAGCCGAACTGTGGCCACACTTACACCTTTTCTTAATATAGTTATATATATAGATATATAGATATATAGACTTTATTCTTGCACTGTTGCACTGTTGGACTTACTCATTTGCACTATCACCATGACACTCATTCACACAGAGCACCTTACCTTACCTTACTATGCACAGAGAATCACAGGCCCAGTCCCTGCCTCAGTCATTGCAAGCGCCTCTTGATTGATTAATCACCCACTATGTGGATACTGTTTTTAGAATTGATTTAGATTAAGTGTTAGTTAGTATAATTTGTATTTTAGTATATTTAGTATATTCTCTATCTTCTACTGTCCTTATTGTTGTTTTTTATATTATATACTATATCTATCTATCTATCTATCTATCTATCTATCTATCTATGTATCCTTTGCACTCCAAACATTAATGCAGTAGACATGAGAGTTAATGTGTGTGTATGTGTGTGTGTGTGTGTGTGTGTGTGTGTGTGTGTGTGTGTGTGTGTTATATGTGGGTGTACGATCACCACAACAGAGAAAGACAGTTCAAAGAGACAGGAGAGATGAAAGCAGTCATGCTCTGTGGGCTCCATGCTAAAGACAGAGATCGAGTAAAGACGAGTCGAGATGGCCATTGGACCAGTAACTAGAATCACACCTCCGTATCACCATGTGAGCTGAGGATGGTTCAGTGAATTATGTAAGGGATAATGTATAGAACGCCGGTCATTATCATAGGAAAATAAGTCCCGACAGGTCGAACCGGATGCTGACGCACCAGTGAAGGGGTCTTGCTTCGCCCTAAAGAGACTTATTTTCCCCGATAATGACCAGCGTTCTATACATTATCCTGCTTATTATACAGCATGTGTACATTTATTTGTTACCATTACGTCGTGGCTTTTGCTGAGAAACAAATAGTTCACAAGACACTCACTAAACTTGAATCAAACATTCTTTAAAACGCAGCTGATCAACCATCTGCTTTCACTTTTGAATGAAGTTCCATTGCAAGAAGTGACCGGACTACTTGTGGAATGAATGTGACGTGACTCAAAGAGACAAAACCTCTTGCCATTGACAGTGGTCATTATATACCTTGCAGCAGTAATTATATAGTTTTAACAGACTTCCAAATGTTGGGAAGGCCCATTCATGTGAATAGAACTTTCTGCAGCACTCTGAAGAGCCGTGTAATAAGCTGTAATCAATACCAGAAAGAGTAGTCGATGGCATGCTTGTGGTAAGACAGGGGTGAAGGTAGAGGAGCTTTGTGTGACAGTTGGTGTGGGTGTCTTGGTGCAGATACATGAGAAAAAGCTCAACTGGACAGAAGTGTAGCACAGAAGATTTGTGTGGCTGATGGTGTCTAGGTGCAGAAACAGGTGGAAGGGTGAAGTGGGCAGTGGCCTAGCACAGTAGGCTTCTGTGGCTGTTTATATGGGTGTCTCTGGGTGTAGAAACAGGTGGAGTAAGTGGACTGGGCAGTCCTGTAGCACAGGGCAATGGGGCAGCAGAGAGGGGAGGAGCCTACCTGCTGATTGACAGAGTCCAGCTGAGACTTGAGGCTCTTCAGCTCCCACTGCAGCTCCTGGCTGTCCTCCTGCGCCTACAGACAGAGAGGACAGGAGAAGAGGAGGAGATAAACCCACCCAAAAGAAATAGTAAACAGGTACACCGAGTACAGTGCTCTGGCAATGACTGATTAGGTGATTAAAATGGCATTACCTCTACAGGCCAAAGGTAGTAAAAACTAACAGCACATCAGGAATACACAGCAACTTTATGTGAATGTGTGTGTGTGTGTGTGTGTGTGTGTGTGTGTGTGTGTGTGTGTGTGTGTGTGTGTTTGTGTCTGTGTGTAAATGAGTGCCTGTGTATACTGATGGTCTGAAGAATTTCTGTGTGTACAGCATGTCCTTCGTTCCTCTAGATCAACAATTTCATCTGTCCACACACACACATACACACACACACACACACACACACACACAGTCTCCCCCTCATGTGTGTCATTGTGGACATGGGTTCCTGAGCCAGCAGTGCTGGGATTAGGTGAAGGCTGAAGGCAGGCGGAGGACACAGGCCTCATTAAAGCACTGAGCAACACGCCTGACAACAGGGGCAACGGCAAACAAAGGTGACCATGTGGAGAAAAACCAGGAATAACACATACACACAAAATAACCACACAAACACGCGCACACACGCACGCACGCACGCTTTTGTATCTTCAATAAGAATCCAGCAAAGATTTTTAGTATAGGTTGACAGAAACCTCTGCCCAATACTTCCTAATTTCATCCACACAACCAGCAGCGGCTAATCATGACAATCCTTCTGTCTGTCTGCTTTAGTAGTCATCATAGGCTCCACTGACAAGCTTCTATGCCTGTATGAAAACTCGGCGACCAATCAAATAGTCCGGGCGGGCTTTACACAATGATGGATAGATGAACAACGGTGCCTAGTAATTAATGTGACCTGAGCGTGCTTTAGTTGATTTTGTTTACAACAAGAAGCTAGACATTTAGATGTTGCTGTCGCATCTGTTGTACAAGATATTGACAGCACAATAACTTAAAAAAAACAAACAAATAGGAATAGTTCAAAGCTCAAGGCAAGGTCAAATCCAAACACGTCCATTTATATACAGCTGAGGGAAACGGTTCTGGATAAAAAGTGTTGCGGCCACTTTCAGCCCCACATGACCCAGTCCTGCGTAACAAATCTCCTGAGGTGGACAACTGTTTCAGCAATATCAGGGAGAAATCACATCCACAATGTGGTCCAAACGTGCGGTCCAATCAGCAACCCTCCAGAGTTGCAATCATGGACTCTGGTTTTCATGGGCTCGTGCTGCTCGTGCGGTTGGTGTAATGGCTACCTGGTGCTTGTAGAGAATGCACTCACTCATTCCAACCTGTTGGGTGGCTTAAGGGGGGAAATGGCCATGTGGCAAATATACAGAATGGTGAAAAAGCATGCCACAAATAAGCATGATGGGTTTTGCTCATACAAGAGAAATGATTTGATCACTGCACTATCAAGAGCTTGTTAAGAAAAAAGAAAGAAAGAAAGTAAGAAAGAGTAAAAGAGCGACAGGAAAAGAGTGAGTACAGTATATGTGCATGTTTAGTGTCAGCATGTTGAGTGAAAGAGTGAGTGTGTGTGTATGTGTGTGTGTTTGTGTGTGGACGAGTGGAGCCATGTCACTTTGAATAAAATGCTTGCTAAATACCAGTCACCAACTTCAACGTCAGTGTGTGTGTGTGTTTAGTGTGTGTGGTTGTGTGTGTTTAGTATGTTCAGTGTGTGTGTGAGGAAGGCATCTGACCTTCCTGGCAGCCTCCTGAGCGGTGTGTTGGCTCTCTTGGAGCTGCGTGCAGGTGAGGTCTAGCTTGGCCTGCAGCTCTCCACACCTCCTCTGGGCTTCAGCGGTCTCGGCACGCTCCAACTCCTGAGCTGCTCGCATGGAGCTAAGCTCTGCACTGAGCCTCTCCACCTGCACACACACACACACACACACACACACACACACACACACATACATACATTCACACACACACACACACACACACACACACACACACACACACACACACACACACACACACACACACACACACACACACACATCATATGTGGAGAAACACACAGACACAAAAACCAAAATGGATATGAAAATAGAGATACATTCATTCAGATAGACACAAAGCGACTGTCAGATACATCCCCACACACACAAGGAGGCACAAAACAAACTACAGGCCTGACTATGTTCTCTAATTCGCCCGAGATAGGAAACTCAGATACATCCACACAACTCGCACCCACAATCTGTAAGGCATTACTCACTGTTACATCCAATCCCTCCAAAGCAGTGAGTACTCACATTATACACACTCTTTCAGTCCTCCCCCTCTCTCTCTCACACACACGCACAAACACACACACACACCCCACACTCTCCAAATTGACCCCTAGTGGGGGTGAACTCTTAGCAATCAGCAGTGAAGTTGCTGCTATCTGCTGGGTTATTAGCGGAGCTCACAGGCTGAGTGCTGGAGCTGGACTGGTCTTTAGCAGCCCTTTAGCCAAGGCTATGAATAGCCTCAGATGGCCTGCCATGCACACCGGCACACAGGGAGGCTCAGGCCATCAGATGGCGGCCAGAGAGGCAAGGCGCAGGGAGGAGAGCGTGGACAACGGCAGCACCACAAACAACCACACACACACACATCTCAAACATACAAATACACATGTGCACCCACACATACACACACACACACACACACACAAACAAGTATACAGATTTTGACTCACACACACACAGACACTGAATCACACACATGCAGTACATACAAATTCACACACACACACATACACACACACACATTTGCACACAAGTATACCTCCCTGTTACTGATTGGAGATTATACGACACAATGACTTCATTTAAATGTGGATTTGTTCTGGGCACAATCATGTTATATTCAGCATGCACCAATTTGCAAGATGTTGATGTAAGTGTAATGTTTCAGCTGAGCCCTGCACATATACTCACACACTTGAGCACGTAAATGTGGGATGTGTTGATGTAGGAGATTCAAGCACCACTAATAATGGCTGGCTGTATTATGGAAACTAAGTAGTGGGCAGCAGTGGAATATGTGGGGGTGTGACATCACTACAGAAGATGACATTAAAGTATGTTTAAGGCAGTTAAGAGGGATAAGAGTGTGTGGGCACAAGTGTGTGTGTGTGTGTGTGTGTGTGAGTGAGAGAGAGAGAGAGCGAGAGAGAGATGAAGTGTGTGGGCAAAAGTGTCTGTGTGTGTGTGTGTGTGTGTGTCTGTGTGTGTAAGAGAAAGTGTGTGTGTGTACCTCGGCCCCTTGCTCCCGTTTGAATCCCAGGAGAGCCTCATTCTCGACCTCCACTAGTGAGAGACGCCCTCTGACCTCGGAGAGCTGCAGGGGAGCAAAGGCACAGCGTCAGCCTGGCCGCCCGGCCCCCTAAATCACATTTACCGCACTTACTCAACAACCAATACAGCCAATTCTCCAGCAATTACAAGCACATGACTGATGCTGCCGCCAAGACCGCACTTTCTACCAGCTCCTACCAGGTAACAGCCTCAAAACAAAACAAAACAAATAACAAACAAAACAAAACAGGAAAGACTATAACTAAAACTAACTAAGGAATTAAAAAACAGTAAAATAACAGATCTGACTATTCAATCTAAAGACCAACAACATGTTATATTTACTTTCCCCAATTAACCTGTCTTGAGGTCTTGAGCCTATTTGTGAGGAAGATGGAAAGAGAAAGCTCATTAAATGGGTGGACAGAATGTGCAGACATACCAAACATGAATAACCAGAGTCTTTGTACAAAAGGGACAAAAAGAGCGGCTTTATCAAAGGAGCAAAAGAATCTGGTAGTCATCAAGCGAAAGATATTCAGATCATCCCAGACATGTAGTAATGCTGTATGGAATGTCAAAATGAAAGCAACACTCTGAATGAGAACTCGGCTTGGCTTTCCAGTGGAGAGAGAGAGGAGCGAGGGAGGGAGGGGGAGAGCAGAATGAAAAGATGAATAAGAGGATGGAGAGAGGAAGAGGAAAAGAGAGAGACAACAGACAAGGAGAGGGGTGAGAGATGGAGAGAGAGAGATGGACAGACAGGGAGATAGAAGGTGAGATGCAAAATGAGCAGGTGAGTAAGAGGATGAGGGGAGAGAGAGGAAGAGGAAAAGGATGAGAACAAAGGAAGAGAGGGCTAAAGAAATGGAAGGATAGAGAGAGATAAATGGACGGCGACAGAGAGAGGGGTGCAGCGTTGTGCCCAGTAAGCAGGACTCGTTGCGGCTGTAATGAGGTGCGGGCAGCCTGGAGGACTGAGCGAGACCGTACTCCAGGTTACCACGGAGAGGAGCTCCTGTGGAACTCTCCCTCCCTCCTTCCCTGTCGCTCTCTTCCTCCCTCCATCTCTTTCAACGAGCCGCGCTGAAGTCTGCCGTGACGCCTAGCGACAGGTGACACAGCCGCTGCTGACGGACAGTGCCGGCTTGGCCTCTGATTGGTCAGCCGGCTCCTCTGAGAGACACAGAGGGGTGGCAGGCAGGCAGTGGTTATTCTTTGAGCCCTTGCAGATTGCAGAATGAATTTCAGTCTCTGTCTTCAGCTTCTCCCCCCCTCTCCCTTTCTCCCTCTCTCTCTCTCCCTCTCTCTCTCTAGACTGTCCTGTTTGCTGCCTGTCTCGGTCGAGTCTGCTGTTTATTTATGTTTACGGAGATGTGCCTCTATTCCCTCAGCGGTGCTACAGTGTATCTATATGACGGCCTCACGCACTTCCCATGTGTCCGGCTGCCTACCTGTACCTGCCTATCCACCTGCCTGTCTGTCTGTCTAAATCAGTGTTGTTCTGTTCTGACTGCCTGAGTGGCACACACACACACACACACACACACACACACACACACACACACACCGACACACACACACTTCACTGCTTGGAAATGGTTATCCCGGGGGAAAAAACACAATGCTAAAGGCCAGCTCAGGACGAGTCCAGCAACAGCACACAGCCTGTGAGCTCTGCTAATAACCCAGCAGATAGTCCTGCCTGCCCAGGTGAGAGGCTGCTGCTGGATAATGACCCTGTGCATTACCCACTCCACATCCACAGTGCTGGACCATGTGGCCAAAGTTCTACCTACACGCTGGTCAGTTCAAAAATACTAAGCCAATTAGTAAATCCACATAGTGAGGCCAAGAGTCCTGAGGAAGAGGCTTTTTAACGTTTCCACACACGGACTTCTTCCCCAGTGTGGCCGGCCAGGGGTGTCGTGAGTCTCCGGCACGGCTGCCGCTGAAGTCAGCTGAGGTGGTGAGGGACAAACACCTGCCTCCAGAAGATCCCCATCCAGTCAGATCCAGCAGGATCAGGAGCCCTAAGCTGCATCACCTCAGCCATGGAAACACCTCGGCTCTGCTTAGGATCCAGAGGAAGTTAAGACTGATGGTCTCAAACAAGCGAAGGCCCCGAGTTAAGACTAAGGAAGACAGAGGAGGAGCAGTGCAGAGAGGAGACAGTGAAAAAGGCTCAGAGCTTTGTTTTAAAGAGAAATCAGATTCATTTTCCAATTATTCCACTTATTTTTTATACCATGTTGGCTTAGTTAACTTAGTTATTTAAACTAAACAAAGCCCAGTCATGGATTCTCAAGTTGGACAGGTACTGGCAGTGGATTTTTCTGTTTGGTCATGAGATCCAAAGCTTCTGGCCCACACAAGACACTTAAGGTCTAGCAGCCAAGTACAGTGATACACAGAGGCAAGAACTAGGCTGTAGGCTATCGGATAATGCAATGCAGGTTGTTTCAGGTCAGCATGCACTTAACCTCATTTCTCATGTAAACAAGGCTACTTAACCGGCTCAGACCAAAGTAAATTCTTTACAATAACACAGCTTAGGTTACAGCTAGACCACATTTGAAGCTATAATAAAAAAAAAATGTGAGACAAAGTAGTCAGTCATCATCAGAGTGATAGATGGAAAATTCTAGTAGCTGAATTTCAATAAAAATAGAAAATGAAAAAAATACAGACACACAAACGTACAAACAAAAACACCAATATCCGCACCTTCCATAAGCAACACCGAGTGAACATAACCGAGTGTGTGGCTGAAGGTGAGTGTGCAGTGGCTGGTCAGGCCTGTGAGGCCTGGGCCTGGGGGTGAGCTGCCTACCTGAGCGCGGAGCTGCTCGGCCTGGCTCTCCTGTGCGGCGCGCTCCCTGTGCAGCTGCTGGAGGCGGCCGTGTCCCCACTGCAGCTCCAGCTGGCGCTCCTGCAGCTCGCGCAGCAGCTCGCAGACCCTCTGCTCCTGGACGTCCAGCTATCGAACCACAAAAGAAGGCAGGGCGCAAGAGGGAAGAGAAAAATCAATCCACTACAAAGAGCCCTCTTGGCTGGGGCTGTCGGGGAAAGAAAGAGAGAGAGAGGTGGAGAGAGAGGGGGAGAGAGAGACAGAAGAGAGGAAAGGAGAAAGAGAGAGAGACCATGGCTCTGGAGCTGAAAGCTGGGAAGAGAACCGCCATCTGCCTCTCCTTGTCTTGTGGTTTTGTCACCAAGCCATTGCTCTCAGACACCCAGAGCCATCGATAGACAGGGAAGGAAATCTCTACATGGAATAAAAAAGCGCTAAAAAAAAAATCAATCCTCCTTAACAAAATGCGAAAATGCGCCATAGTTAAAAAACATCCCATTTACCACTGTAAAAGGACTAATCTCATTTTTGTCGTTGTTACCCGCTGCGGCGTTATTGCTAAAAACAACATTAGCATGCAATTCCGCGCAAATAAGCATGCTTAATTGATAACTCATTACTATGGCTATTGAGCGGCAATCAGCATTTCAACGCAGTCGCTTTTAAATGGGAAACAAATAATCGCCTCATTTGACCCCTGACATTATGAGCTACCATATCAAATCAATGCAAAAAATAAATAATTAAACACAGACTAATTAATACAAGGCTGTCACCTGCTTAGTCGAGAGGGAGGGAGAGACAGAGCAGGGAGGGGAAAGCAAAAGAAAGAAAAGAGCAGACAACAAGAAGAAGGAAAGATTGCAGACCAGTAGCAGTGATGCACTCAGACATATTGAAGTCCTCTGCTGTCTTTCTCCAAATGGCGGCTAGTCTTTTTTTTTTTTTTTTTCGTGACAAAAATGCAACCGGGGCAATTGCAGGCCCACTGATGATCCACGAGATGGTCAATTAATTGAGTGCCGTCATTTAGGCCGGAGAGTAGTCCAGACGTTCAACCTGCCCTCAGAGGGGCTAAATGAGCACGCCTTCCATCTGAGTCACTGTCTCTGCTCTGTTGACAAACACTACGGCTGCCTCTCCTCGTCCATCTCCAGAATGGCACTGCAAAACCATCAGATTCCAGCGTGTTCTTCGGCTTCAAAATGAGAGCAAAAAAGGACAGTCTTCGCCACACTTTAATCCCAAAAAACCCGGCTCATCCTCTGGCTCTGCCTTTTCAGTGAGCGATGCAAGCCGATAACCCTGCTCTTTCTTTCTTTCCCTTACAATCGCTCCCTCTCTCTCCATTCTCCCCACCTAAACTGATCAATACTTCATTTAAATCATGACATTAGCACGCTACAACTGGAAAAAACAGAAAGTCGGAATACCAATGCGGTTTCTTTTGTTAAACGAAAGATATGGAGATGCTTGTTTTTGTTTTTTTCCACCTCTTAGTGGGAAAGAAGCCTTTATTTATTAACAAGCTGCCAAGGCTGAAACGTATGCAAGTGCTCAGTGACACTCATTTTGATTTGAGCCGTCCGTGGCCCACACTGATCAATAACGCATTTAAATCCTGAGAGAGGGAGATGTATCCAATGTTGCCTGATGCTAAATGAAAAGCTAACGCACACGCGCAATAATCATCTCAAATTTCACACGCAAAGTACCAACCGCTTTTTTCTTTTTTTTAAATAAACCCTCCAGAATAATTGTCTACGATTATAGATCAGAATATCAACTCAATGCATAATTGTGCGATATAGATGCTCTCTCACGCATTCATTTATGCATGCAATTTGCAAGCAGCACAATCAATACAGTGGCGAACCACGTCACCCACCCTGCGCTGTAATCATACAATAAGCTGCTCTGAGATGAGGAGGGAAGGAGAGAGAGAGAGAGAGAGAGAGAGAGAGAGAGAGAGAGAGAGAGAGAGAGAGTGAACCCTGGCAATTTCCTCCCCGCTCATTGTAATAACGGCGGGACGAGTAACTGGCTAATCTTCCCGCCCATCATTAATCCGTGATATTTACCTGAGCGCACTGGGTGTCGCGGGCCTGGTGAGACAGCAGCAGATCCCGCCGAAGCCTCTCGATGGTGGCGTCCCGAGATGACAACTGGGGTGGCGGCGTTTCCACGGGTCGGGTTTTCCCACCCCGAAGACGGTAGAACGAAGGAAGGAGAAGAGGCGAGGAGACGAGTGGGGGGAGAGAGAGGAAGAGAGGAGAGAGAGGGGCAGAAAAGGGAACCGAACAAAACAGAAGGCGTAAGCCTCTTTTTTTTTCCTATTCTCCCTTTCCGCTTTTTTTGGTTCCAAAAAAGGGGGTGGGGGCAAAGCAAATCACTCTGGATACACGTACACTTACATATAGCCGATGTGCCAACGTCAACCAATGAGCAATTAGGCAGACAAGACTAAAGTCATTGATCGGTGGGTCTCTAGCCCTTTTTCCCCGGGCTAACTAGGCTGCCTGTGGTGGTGTGATGCCTGGTGTGGCTGCAGTGAGGGAGGGGAGGCAGGAGAGGATGGGGGTGGGGAGCGGCAGCCAGGGCAAGCTCCCTCTCTCCCCGGGCCTTCAGTGCAGAGTTGGGGACTAACTGACTGGTCATTACCATTGAGCCTGCTATTGATCTGCCTGCTAAACAGACTCACACCACACCACACAAAGACTGACAGGCACAAGGCCACACACACAACACACACACACACACACTCACACACACACACACGTGTGTGTGTGTGTAGGTATAGTTCTATTTATGTTTGCACACACAGACACACAATCCCAGGATGATAATGAGATGCTCTTCTGAATACTGATGGAAGAATGTGCAAGTGGCACGGACAGAAAAAATGGTAAGGAAACAACCTCTGATTCTAAATGTAGCACACGGCTATGTGCTACAAACAAAAAATTACAAAACATTACAGAAGTAAACACATTCAGGGTGCAATGCATAAATACACAAACTTCGTCATAATAGCATAATAAGAAAGGCTGTTTTCAATAGGACTTTTCAATTGGATTAAGAATCCCACTTCAATAAGATTAAATGTGTTAAGTGTACTGCAAGTTGGTGTTCTAACACATTTTCCTTGTGTGTCATTGTCATTTGCTGAAGGTGAGCATTTCTATGCTTTGAATGGATGGAAGGGACCCAGACGGCCTGAGTTGAACTGGACTGGTCTGACTGTGGATCAGCTCAAAGAGAGCACATGTGTGAGCGGTACACGTTACCTCAGCTTTCAGCAGCTCTGTTCCACTTGGTCCAGAGGCATCAGTGGACACCTATAGAGCAATCACAAATAAACATTCATGTCACAATGCTCATAACGATGGTACTACAAGCACAGAAACTCAGAGGAGCATGTGTGTGGAGTGGAGGAAACGATGGTCATGCCAGAGACAGAGGCCTGGCTACCAAACACATCAGGTAAGAGTGATGCTCTGCAGGAGAGAGACTGCACAGAGGAGCTGCCTGCTTGGTGCCAGAGCCAGCTTAAGTGAAAATGCTGTTAAGTTGTGCTGCTATAGAGAGCATGGACGAGGTGAAGGGAGGTGAGAGGAATAAGAGAAAAAGGGGTGAGAGTGAGCAAGAGGACAGGTACTGGGAGACACCGTGAGTAATCGAAAAACATGCCTTTTTATGGGAATTCCTTGGCGGTGACGACGAGGGGGACAGAGAGAGCAAGCGGAGGAGTTCATGAATGCAGAGCGAGGGGACGAGGACTGTGGCGGCGGTGGTGGGCGGCGAGACACCTGATCTGCCCTCCACGCTCCATGAGGATTCGCTCCACGAGGATTCGCTCCACATTAACGTCTGGGGGGCTGCTGCGCAGTTGGCTAATGCTGGCTGTCTTTAACCCCGCGCAGGATGGTGGAGAGGGAGGACACAGTGCAGCGGCTCACCTTCTTCACCCCCACCGCCCCCCCAAACCCACCCCTCCATTACTTCTGCACGCTCAATTATGCCCTCACCTTCTCCAACCAAGGACATTCCCAGCACATGTAATCAGAGCCGTGACAAAAGGGCTCCTCGGCGGAGCTGAGCAGCAGACGTCAGGCAGGCTGCTGTCACATGCGGTCTGGGGTGAACAAAATGGCTGCCTGCTAGCTTTTCAGCAACATGAGCCATTTCCTGCTATCGGACATCGCTAAAGAAATGTAAACTATGAAATGAAGGACTAGACCAGACATGCGTGTGAACGCCGCTCACTGTTCGGATGCTGTCTTTTTTCCCTACTTTGCACCTTTGATGCATCCCATCCCCCTGATATCTTGAAAATCGATGCTGATATTTCCAACAATGGACAAGAAAGGGGGGGGGGGGGGGGGCAGCCCTGCAGAGGTGATTGCTCATTCCGCATGGCTTCAAACGGCCCAGCATCAGAAGGACACCTTTAATATTTGGACTTTTCACGTCACTCCTGAGCTAAATCCCTAGCAACCAGCATAGCAACACTCTCCGACACCGACGTGAAATGCATGGCAAGTTCCCCCCTGCCACCAGAAAGAAATGAGAAAGGTAAAAAAAGAGAAAGACATAAAGAAAGGTAAAAAAAGAGAGATGGAGAGAGGGGAGAGGGATATGCCTCAAAGAGCAGAATTAAAGCGTATGTGAGCAAAGGGAGAGGCAAAAGAAAGGAAGTCAGACGAATGCTCCTATCAGCAATCACACACATAATAGCGGCTGATAAGCTCACAGGGAGGCAGGAGACGGCGGGTGGAGGTGAATGCAGGGGAGAGGCAGCGCGCCTCATTTGAACAGAAGCTGAACCGGGCTCAATGCGGCTCTCCCCAGCTGCTCTGCCTTTATGTCTTTGTGGAGGCGGACACAACATGTCCATCAGGACCATCCTGATAGAGTTTCAGGTGGAGTGTGTGTGTGTGTGTGTGTGTGTGTGTGTGTTGGGCGGGGTTGGGTGGGGTGGACATGTACTTCAAAAAGCCAACGGGGAACATGGGAAAATAGTCATCCAGTCGTACGGAGAGGCCCAGGGCAGGTGGGGTACCCCCCCCCCCCCCCCACTCTTACCCTACAACTACCCCACTCCAACCCCATCCTCTCATCCACACAAGATTCAAGATTTCCTGTGTGACGGTAATGACCTCTAAGTGAGCCTCTTCCATCGGAAATTTCTTCTTCTTTTTTCCCCTCTCCCCTCCTTTCTGTCTCGCATCTGGTTTCCTAGTCTGCGGGTTTCGAACTCTCAGAAGCTGATGAGTTCAGTCAAACTTCATTAAGTTTATAGCCCCAGCCCTGCGCTCCCTGGTGGCGCACTACACAGAACGAGCCCCTTTGCCTGGCAGGGTCTTTACTGCTCCCTCCCCTTGCCCAGGCAGAAGGAGGAGAGGAGGGGGCACTTTTCTATCTCTGTCACCATGTCTCTCTCCGTCTAGCTCTCTCTCCGTCTTTCTCTCCTGGGTCGCTCACTGTCATTCGCTCTCCGTCTCTCTCTCCTGGGTCATCTGGGTTAAGGGTCTAGAGTCTGTTCATCATCCTCCAATTGGGCAGCCATAAATTCAGTGGAATACATTTATGAATGTATTAATGCGGTCATGTAGAGGAGAGGCTTGTAGTCTGAGGCTCTTTCTCCATATGTAACACATTCGCATTAGTAGTGCAGTGCTGCCAAACGTAATGTTGCACTAAAGCCCAGAGGCACATGGTTACGGTTAGGGTATGGTTAAGGTTTAAAACCCACTTCACTTTCTGATATACTCATTAATATAAACACATTACCATACTGGCTACAATAATCAATTCAAAACAAAAACAAAACAAGCCAAAAAAAAATAATTTTCATAACTGCTAAGTGCTAACTTTATTTCTTACTTGTAGCTTCAAGGGAGATGGAGTTAGTTTTAGTAGCAGTAGGTGCACAAAAGTGATTCATACATAACAGTCTTTGCTTCACACAGTATGTCCTTTTCATCCCTAACCACACACTTGAACATGCATAACAGCAGGGGCCAGTGCACAATGAGGAGAAAAGAGCTCCAAAGCTGGGAGTGCCTTTTTTCCCTGCTCCTAATAAATAAGCAAAGAAAGGTAAACCCCCGTCACAAGCAAAGTGTATTTATTGCGCGTCAGGGCAGACGCGCGCTCGCCGAGGTGCTCCGAGTAGCCATTAAACAACTCCAGGGCTGACCTCCAGTTTTAAGCGCCTGCGAGTCTGACAGCCAAGGCTGCAGAGGCCACCATAAATGGATTTCTTCAAGTTTCATTCGGGAGTATAAAAACGCAGGAGGCTGCGGCAGGGGCCATGGCTGAGCAGCAGTGGAGCACCGAGGCGGGAGAGGGGTGCCAATGTGTGCTCAAAATGTCTGCTTGCCTTTGTGCTTCGGATAGGTTACACAGGCTGAAGAGATGCAAACAGCAAGCAGACAGAATAAAAGCCTCATGAGCTACACGGAGCTACACAACAATAGAGAGATACTGTCTACCTCAAGCAATCGAAATCAGTTCAGTTCAGTATCAGTTACCTGAAACATTGGCATGAATATTCAGCAGGCAAGAATCCATTCATTTCTTAACAAAAAAAAGGACAAAAATCAACTAGAAAATATTGTAGGATACAGATGTGATTTAAATGGACATTACCCCCAAAGCCACTCTGTTCTCTGATCGGCCATTAAAGAGTAAATGGACAGAGGCGACACTCGGGGTGTTTTTCTACATTATACATGGACATGGGCGAAGAGAGAGTCTGGTCTGACCTCAGACTCTGCGAGACAGGTTACATCGCCTCATTCTGCAGATGGATGAGTTCTTGGTGCCTCTGTGGCTCCGCCTGACAGACGCAATGTGGCCGAGGAGCGGCACGTCAACTGCATTTTGAAGCAAAAGAAAAGAGCCGAGAGGGAGTTCATTTCCATAAAATCTGAAAAACGCGCTTAGCTGGCCCCTCTTGTGTCTGAAGTGACAGGGGGGCTTTATGACGGTCGGGCCCAGAGTGGAGCTGAGCAGAGTGGGCGGGGGACCTGAATCAGCTAGATTGCATGCAATGTTGCACTTAATTAATGAAGCGCACAAAGGGGGATTATGCTGACAGGATTATTCTGAACAACAATGCAGCACCCCGCTAGCCATTACCGACCACAAAATGAGCCTGGTCCTGCTATACTGATGGAGATTACACACATGCACGCGTACACAACACACACTCGCATCACCTATTATATGCTGTCAGAAAGTACATTAGTCTGAGGGTCTCTAGACTGCACGCACATGCATACACACACACACACAAACACACCAAATTAATAAGCTTTCAATTGAGAGTAGAGGAACATCAGTTCTGAAAGTTGAGGATCAGAAGTTCAGTATCTGGGCAGGAGCACTTCCCCATCAGTCTGTGCCACCACTGTACCTGTAACTCAATTAGCCGTCTGAACTTTCCAGAAAAGAGCGCACTGGCTGGGCTCATGTCTGCTGGTAGATTTAAACCCCCTGACAAGGATCTCTGAGCGTCTGCGCCCAAATCAGAGCTGTCTGGCATTTCTCGAGGGCAGCAGCAAATCTAATTAGCCCAGGCGATGTTAATTCTGAGCAGCATTTCATTAAAAACGAAAAAAAGAAAAGATAAAAAAAAAAAAAACAGAAGAAGACGTGAAAGATAATCAGCGCCAAAGACCCCATGTCCTTCTGTCTAATCTAATATGGCTGCGTTTGTTTGCTTTAATTATGTTTGGCCATTACAGGAGGCAGAGACATGCCTTAGCCCATGTAGACAGAGGGATCACATAATCTCCCCGTCATGGCCGCTTCCTGATTTCCTGCCATTCGTCACAGCCTGGATGCCATTTCAGCCGTGCCCCTCCAGAGCGGCGAGGTGTGTGCAGACATAGGTGCGTGCGTAGCCAGTAGGGATCTGATCTGTTCCTCAGACATTTATTAGCAATCCCCAGGGCATCAGTTTTACTGAGACGTCTGCCTGTCGTGAGGCTGATTTCAGATCAGGGATGATAGGCATAGAGAACAAACATGATTCCTTCATTGAGTCAAAGATGTCTTGGTGCACTCAGGTGTTGAGGGGCTATTATGTTTGTGGTCCTGACAATGCACTGTGTATATTACATTTGCCATACTTACCTGGGCTGGCTGCTGTGTCGCTTGCTTCTCTTTTTTGCTGTCCATAGCTATTTTGAAAATACTTTTTGCTTTCAGACAGACATTTATGATGTGTTATTATTTATGTGACACTGTTAAGATGCGGGAGAGCTGAATCAGGGATACGCCGCACCATGAAAAAAGCCCTTATTTTGGCGTTCACTGTATTAAGGTTGAAGAAACTCATCAGATTTTCTCCCCTTTTTTGTACTTAAAAAGGGGGCAAAAGAGGAGGAAAATAAAATAACTCATTCTTTATCAGCAGACCGATCACCTGAATGGAATCAATCAATCGTGTTCCGCACGACGCAACTCTGCCTGCACGGCTCCTCGTTTCCAAATCCAATCTCTTCCGTGTCATCTCGGCGCACATTTAGAAGGGCCCTGCCTCTTGATTATCTCCCACCCTTTCTAGCACTTTCCGCCACTGCATGCTCCAATGTATTAAATGAAATGAGGTGCCTGTCCAGGTCACCCCCGCCGCCCGCCACCCCTCCCTTGCTTCTCCTTGCCACTGCTGGTAATCAGGCTGCAGAACGCCCCTCCCCTCCCCACAGCTACATACATTAGCATTAATCACAGCTGCTGCTCTCCCCGGAACCACTCTCACACCACCGACAAACAAAAGGGTACACCTCTCTCTCTCTCTCTCTCTCTCTCTCTTATTGCTTGTTCACTCTTGCTTTCCTCCTCTCTCTCTCTCCTCATTTCCTCTTTTTCTCTCACTGCCTGTCCATTCCTCACCCCTCCATCTGTTTCTTTTTGTTTCCTGCTTATTCTTTCACCCTCCTCTCTCTCCATCCCCATTTCTCTCTCTCACCCACACACACACACACATTCTCCCTGCACTCCCTCTGCTCAGCTCTGTCCTGAGACCGGAGCATTTTTGCAGTATCTTATCTCCCACAGACAGGCGAGACAAATGCTTTAAAGTGAGGAAACAGCGCGAGGCTGGCGCTCTGGCGTGGACACCAGATAAATCATAGATGAGCCTGTGTGAGCACTGTTAACATAATCCCACCATTCAGGCTCACAAATACTGCAGGGCGCTAACTCCTGTGTTCTTCATCAAATATTGATACGTACATAATTACAGTATACAAGCATGGTGCGTGCATGCAGACGTGAAGAAAGTGTGTGTGTGTGTGTGTGTGTGTGTGTGTGTGTGTGTGTGTGTGTGTGTGTGCAGGGGGGGACGAGTGTTTTGGTGCAGCTCAGATGGGAGTGAGGGTGTTGGTGCGTGACGCTATGACCAGCGTAGGGAGTGTCTGAATCCATTCTTTTAAATGATGTGTGCCTGCCTGGGTACTACCGCTTGGTTGTGTGTTTGTGTGTTAGCTGGTTTGTGTGTATGTGTGAGTCATGTATTCTGAAGACATTCAGGATTAAATGCTGATGTACAGCACATTGCTCTCTCCCTCACACACCCCCCCCCCCCACACACACACACACTCACACCATCTCCCCTGGCCTCACTCCCTTGTGATCGCCGGTGATAGCTAGGCAATTACTGAACGAAGGAGGGAAAAAAACTCCTTGCATCACCCCTTGCATCAATTCTTCTGCCCCCTAACTTTAATTGCTTAATGCATCCTTTTCTGCCTCAGTGCTCATCCTCCTCTCCTCTCCTCCATCCCCTTCTCCTCCTCCTTTCCTCTACTGTGTCCAGAGACCATCAGCACAGCCCTTTGATCCACACAGTGACATGTTCAACTTCATAAAAACCTTTGAGCATAACGAATAACATGAGAGAAAGGTAAAGAAGCACCTTGAGTGAGTGAGTGAGTGGAATAAAGATTGGTTTGAATTTCACAGGTTGGCTAGGCTTTGCATTTATAGTACTGTATAGTGATGTTTGAAGGTAGCAGAACTACTTGTGGGTACTAACGAGCGAACACGAGCGCTGATCAGGGGAAAACAGAACCACCAATAAGAATCACTGCTTATCTGAAAAGTGCCCTTCCACTGCAACACACTCCATTCACAGGGTCGCGTACACAATTGCTTTCAATGAGCATGGAACACTTTCAAGTGCACCAGGCTTTTCCATCTGGTTCTGGAATCATAGAGAACTATGGGGTTGAGGGTAGAAACACTCAGAAAAGATTCTGCCCAAGAATAATTGCATTCTACGAAGCATATTCATCTTGTCAATAATGGGGCTTAATCCGCAAAAAAAAATAACACATAAAAACATCAACTCAACAAACTCACACTTACTAATGCTCACACAGTTTACACACAAACAAAGACGCATACACAAGTGAATACACACACACACACCGGTGTGCACATGTACACACACACACACGGAAATCGGCGTATACACATTACACTTAAGCACTTAAGCTGATGCAAGCACACTTACACACACAACTTTACACACACACACAGACACACACACACACACACAGACACACACACCAAACTCTACACACATTATTCAGAGGGGCTCTTCATCTTGACAACAGCTCCGAGAGGGGCATTATTAAGCAGCAGCCAGCAGCTCGTGTTCAAGCAGTGAGGCACAATAAAAATTTCTTTTCTTAATTAACTTTTATGGCTGCCGAGGAGAGGACACGCTGACACCCATCTTATACAGCACCGCAGCCAATTTCCTCGACCCTCATCTCTCCTGTGTGTGTGTGCAGTGTGTATATACAAGTGTGTGTGTGAGACAGACAGAGAGAGAGAGACAGAGAGAGAATAAAGGAGAGAGGGGGAGAAAAGAGAGAGAGAGAGCTGTAGTCAGACCACAGCTTAGTATCTCCATGCGTGCCTGGCCTACTT
Organism: Alosa sapidissima; assembly: GCF_018492685.1. Classification (NCBI taxonomy): domain Eukaryota; kingdom Metazoa; phylum Chordata; class Actinopteri; order Clupeiformes; family Clupeidae; genus Alosa; species Alosa sapidissima. The sequence continues at coordinate 32,110,326 of NC_055970.1, forward strand.
AACAATAAACTAATTTCCTATATCTGAGCGAGATCACAAGCTGCCTCATTCAAAATAATAAACTTGTAATTTGTAATTAGTGAACAGTCACATGATATAAAATGTAAAAAAAAAAAAAAAAATCCAGCCATTGCCATTGACATCACTGCCATTTCATGTGCAACAATGCTAAGGAATATTTGATCATAAGGCATATTTAGCAATGCAGATTTACAACCAGCTCTTAGTGTGTGGCTGTGTATGTGTGCAATACACTCCACCATATACCACCTACGCACACATCCAAAAAACTGTGAGCCTGGCGGAGTGCGTTCAGGCCAGATATGACTAAATATAGTGCTGCTGCTTCCAGAGGCAGCACTGAGGGTCAACAGAGGATGGCAAAGCCCCCTCTGTCTGCAGCGGTGCTCAATTAGTGCAGCTCAACACATCAGGAGCAAAGCAGGCAGACATACTGCAGTTGCACACACACAAACAAGCAGGAAATGAGGAATGTGACATCTTCAGAGCTTCAGAGGGGTGGGTGGTCTTTGTCTGTGATTAGAAGTTTGATTGCTAGGGGATATTAGCACACATACAGGAGGATACCCAAAGGTGCAGTGGCAATATCAGCCACATGCCAGGAACTATCCTGGGCTAAGAGATGAGTCAAGATAATATGGACATCCACTGCAAGAAACACCATCTCAAAGATTGGTAAAAAATGAAAGCCACTTGAGAAGATGGTCACTAAAAATGTCAATGCCTTCTATCAACTAATCATTATCAGTCATTCCTGTCATAGTGGAGCGACGTGAATGGACAGTAGGCTACATGTACACGAATATGACATTATTAAATAAGAGGTCAGAGATAAGCAGCTGATATCCTGTGGAGAGGAAATGCTAGAACCTAACACATGAAGTTGTTTAAGTGGAGATTCCCCAAGCCTTAATGAGCTCCTGGGAAGGCGCTCTGGCCTAAGCATGATAGAAAGAGAGAGAAAGATAGAAAGAAAGGGAATGAAAGAAATAAAGAAAAAGAGAAAGAAAGGAGGAAAGAAAAGAAAGAGTGGAGGTATGCCACTGTACTGTGCTATGCTTTTACACCGACTTGCTGGGGAAGTGGGAAATGCAGCTGTGAGTCCAGCTATTGACTTTCTGAATTGATTTTGGCAAAGGAGTTGAGTACTTAAAATCAAAACAACTTTTAATCCAATGTGATGATTGCGTGCAACGGCAATCCCACCCAGAATGGGGTTCAAATCAGAGGCGGCCAGCTGCTGAGGCTTAGGACAAACCTGGCACCCCACATGGCAACCAAACGCTCCAGACAATCCCAACCCTGTTGGCCAACGCTTGGAAACATCTTATAATATCATTTATTTAACCAAATAAAAAAAAAAACCCTGCCTTAAACTTGCTTCACAGTCCAACAGCACAAACCTTCATCCAAAAAAAGGAAGATCATTTGGGTGAGAGATTATCCCCCCTGCTTAAATACCAAAGAGAAATTTCCCATTCTGCTCTGGGGTGGGGAGATTTATGCAGGGGCACGGTCCTGCTATCTCCGCCTGCCGTGGCTCATCCTGTACTCTGCACCCAAACTCCCAGCCCTCACCCCACCCACTGAGGCCACAACGCTCCAGTCTCTCTCTCCAGCTCTCCAGCTCACTCGCCCCTTTCACGTCACGTCCTGCGCACCGATGCGGCTACCATCACCACCCATGGCAGTGATTTGCGCTGAGCACCGCAGGTTCCGGTATCCTGGTTTATGGCGGCTGACGCAGATAATGAAAGCTGGAGGAATGCTTAACTGTGCGTGGTCATTATTGGCGTGGCGGGTGGGCAGGCGGGTGGGCAGGTGCAGGCTGAAAAATGTTCTCTGCCGGGGGAGACCCTGGCTGGGCTGGGCTGCACTATGAGGACCCCGGGCCAGGCGGCAGATTGATGGCCGTCGATGAGTGATTAGAGATGAGCTGCAGTTTATATCCCTCCCCTCACCGCACGCTGCCCACGCCACTGCAGCCCCGTAAACATTTCACTGCATCCCCGCGTGCTTTACTGCTTTTAAAGTTGGAGGTATGTGTGTGTGTGTGTGTGTGTGTGTGTGTGTTGCAGAGGCGGGTGTGGTGGCGGCAGCAGTCATGTGCCTTTAATACTAAAGCAGGCGACTGCCCAATCTCATTACCACAATCCTGGCCAGTGTGCACACGCACCAGCACACACAAACACAACACAACACAGCACAGCACAGCACAAAAACACTCCAGCCCAGACAGACACAGGCACACCAGCTCCTCAGAAAATGAATTCCATTGTCAGGTCGGCGTCAGCCCGCAGGAGAGTTGGAGGAGCGGTCGTGTCCATGTGACTATCCGTCTCATGCCCATGAGCACCACCGCCGCTGCCACAGCCACTGTCTCCTGCCGCACCTTGCCTCTGCAGCAGCCGCATGAGCAGCGCCGGGCAACTGATGAATAATACAGCAAAGCTGGTTTGCTTGTGCAGAGGAGGGAGGAAAAAAGAGACACTTCATCCATATACACAAATCTAACACGCACGCACACACACACACACACACACGCACACACACGCACACACACGCACGCACACGCACACACACACACGCACACACACGCACACACACGCACACACACAGTACCTGGGCTATGTATTTGTAAGGCAGCACCACAAAGAAATACGATAAATAGCCTGTGTCTCTAAAAATGGCTCTGAAAAATAGACTTGAGCAAGTTCCAAATTGAAAGCAGAGTTTGTAAAATATGATGAATAGATGCAAATCTGTCCAAGTAAATACAGCCTCTCCTGTGGTCGGGGCTCGATGACAGCACTGGGCAAATGGATGTAAATGGCACAGGGGTTGATGGGTAATGCATTTGGGGGACGGGGTGGGGTGGATGGGGGGGGGGGGGGTTGCCAGATAGAGGACCATGTGTCACTGACTGCGGCGTTAGGCAGGAGTTTTGGCGAGACTCCAGCGAACTGGCGATAAGGACGAGTGATCTCGGCGTTATGAAACGCCACGGTGAGAAATGTCCGCATACCAGGCACTTCTTTAAAAAAAAAAAAAAAAAGCCCCAGCGCTCTGCCAGTACACAAATCTCTCCCATATTCTCCTGCTCTATCTCCGTTTTCTCTCTCGCAGTGGAGGGGGGCTGGGCAGAGGAGGCCACAAATCAAACATGCAATCCTATATGCATGCTGAGCAATACTGCACAGGAGGGAAAAAGTGCCTAGTTTCAGGAGAAATCAGATTAGGGAGCTATCTGTATTCTCTACTTTATATCCATTAACTCAAACTGGAGACAGTACAGGGAAATGCTGGCTCACATCCTGTCTGTCAGCGGTAGTAAACACTCTCTTCATCATGCACACATTTGAATTCATATCCTACTGGTCTATGTATACATGGGCTCCCTTCAAAAGGCTGCAAGGCACATGCAAATATATAGCGCACAAATACATGTGAATGTAGATACAGGGATAGTAGAGGGAAATATCTTAATGAATGGAACCAGCACCTAGATTGAAGAAAAATATATAGTCCATCTGAATACGGGATACCATTGCCCCTTTGCATCAATCTGAATCTGCCTTGTCAGGAGGGGAAGCCTGGAGAAAGCGATCTTTAAGAAGAGACAGGGAACATATTGTAAATGTTCCCATAGATGCGGAGTAATCTGGTGAGTCTGAGAGTGCTGCTGTTGGCCTGCTTAGAAGTGGTACAAGTTGAAATGTTTTAACTGGCCAGATGTCAGTGCTGCTGCTTCTACTGGTTACACGGATGTGAGGAAGAGTGATGGTATCCTCCCTGACAAGAAGGCAGAACATATGGTTTCTCTCATACTCAACACACACACACAGAGTGTGAGAGACACACACAGGGGACGGAGATGATGGGTTAGCCCAATGAGCCGTTTTCTGATGAAATATGAGGATATGTTGGCCAGAGTGGAGAGGGTCTAAGATGGAGACAGCGTGGGATCGAGGCTCGGGTGAAAGAAAGAGAGATGTAGCGACAGATTGCAGTAAGAGAGAGAGAGAGAGAGTGACGGAGAAAGAGAGAGAGAGAGAGAGAGAATCATGTGAGATGGGAGGATGCAGGCTTGAGGAGGAGTACCGCTGAGGACAGACGGATGGGAAAGAGAAATGAGGTCATTATGTATATTGCTGGCAATTCAGAGCCTTACACATTCCATCTAAGATCCCATCAGCTGTCAAATTGGGAAAGCGATGGGGATGCGTGACGCCACGCATCTCAAACGGGAGAGGAGCGGGGCGCGCCACTGAGACCTCATCAAAACACAATCACGTCCACAGCCAGACCGCTGACACACAAGCACTCTCTCTCTCTCTCTCCATCACACACATACACATACACACACACACACACACACACACACCCACACACATACACTCTCACACACACCTCCTCACAGTGCCTATAATAAATAGATTTCAAATCACATCAAGACACATTAAGTCCTCCACAAACCACAAATCCATTAGCATGCACCAAAATCATACCAAACGTCCCCACCCACCACCACCCCACCCTCTCTCTCTGTCCATCACTGCCCAACTCACCTCCACAGCTTCTTCCAACTGTGTGAGGAAAAAAAGACTCCCCGCCCCCTCTCCCCCGGGTCTGGCAGAGCTACATGGGTGAGGGGAATTGGTGAGATGGGATGGGCTCTGCTCCACCTTCATCCCACACCACAACGCCGTGCCGCACGCAGGTGCCGACCAGCCGCCGGACTAGCGCTCCGCTCCGCTCCGCCGGCAGGGGTGGTCATGGGTGACCAGGCAGGTCCAAGGCAGGTCCAAGCCCGTGGTCAGCACTTCCTGCACTAATCCCAGCAGATACCAGCCCTGCTGACTGCGAGAAATAATTGGCTCCAGCCGGCTCTCCTCCAAAGCCATTTTAAGGCTGGGACAGGTGTTTCCGTGTAAGGGGGGGATTTTTCTCAGGACTTATCGTGATCGGTTTCCGTTCTGCAATACTAAGAGATCTGGCCTGATAGGGGCTCGGTGCGACTGATAAGATTGGCCCTGCTGGGGTGCCCCCTGTCTGATAATGCTAGCTACTTTTACGCTAATGTTGCATAGTTACTTTCCTTATCGCGATCTGGCGGAGGGTGAAGGATGTTGCACAGCATCATGCTAAGTTCAACAGCATTCCTATTTCTTCATCTGACGAGAATGCTTTAAATTTGATACCTTCTTCCTCCCTATCTCTCTCCCTCTCTCTCTCTCTTTCCTGTTTATTGCTTTTGAATGCCGTTGGCATTCTTTCCTGGGAGAACAAAGGCACAGGGCTGCCAAGTGCTGCCTGTGTCAACAGTGCTATCAAAACCCCTGACTTCAGAGGGCCAGGGAGAGCAGACACTACTGAGCCGCTCCCACCAACAAAAACAAAAAAAAAGAAAAAGAAAGAGAAAAAAACAACAACGCAATGACACCTCAATCGTTCACAAAGCCGTGCCTTAATCATACACAAACACTACAAATAAAACAGCATACGCTCTTTAGAGGCAAAACAAACTCAGCAGCACACTAGGCAAGCGTCTACTCCTTAGCTGCATTTGCATCACTGTGCTTGCATTGATGCGGCGCTGACGCCTGATGGACTCGAGAAATGGGGCGCAGCACAGTCTGAGCTCTGAGTTTCCTGTGGATATACAACGAACTGAAACAAAACTAGCACAAACTAGAGGAGAAAACAAAACTACAAACCAATGCACTCAAGTGGTAGCTACACTGTACACTCACTGTACACTCAGAAGTCCGAGGTCACTTAAAAATGTGCATGTATATTCCATGAAAACAGAAAAACAGGATTCTTTGGTGAAAACAAAATATTTATTAATATATTTCAATTAAAAAATAAGTACTGTATCTCCTGCCTTGACAATGACTATATTTCCTATTCAATTATGGCATATTTCCTATTCAAACTCATTTCATGGAAATTTCTATGTGACCCCAAGGTTTTGAATGGTATTGCAAATAGCTATGCCCTTTTCACATCCTGCTGGATGGGACAAATGATGGGGCTGATATAAATCAAGGCCTGATTAATGGATTAAAGGCTGCAAGGCTGCAGAGTTGTGTAACCATCAACTGTTACAACCTGACCTTGCCAAGAAAAATTTGTAAGACATGTAGCCGCCATTATTTGAATAGCTCTTTGCACAATAATACACATTTTCATTTGAAAGTCCAACAAATTACAGCTGCTCGTCTGATGGCCTCCATTTGTGTTAACAGAGCTGTACTGTGTGTGCCATTTCCTAGAAGCTGGGACAGTTAATACATGTTTTTACATGCCAACTCATATTCATATACATCCACCTGTACGTGTGTCACTGTGAGATCCCACTTTCCTTAGCTACCATTCCTTTCCCTTCTCTGTCACATAAACAGGAGAGCATGTGCGGAGGAGGAGGCAGGAAGCTCAGTGAGGCACAAGCACACCTGATGTGACAGAGGGAGCCGCTGGCTCTCCAGTGGTCTCTGCCATCATAGCCATTTAGATAAAAAGCTGGCAGGAGTCTCTGGCTAGCGGGGCCTGACAAGTCACCTTGAGCTAAATTAGACACCTGGGGAAGATCATCACAGAGCCATCAGCGCAGTCCTAAAACCGCAATCAAACTCTATTCAAACAGCCATCAAACTAGCAATGGCTGCATTTAGTGCCCACACCTTCGCCCTCCCTCTAACATAACACACACAGAACATTTATTTTAATGCACAGAGTCAAATTTCTGCGCCAACAGGCTGTGTTTACCAGGCATCAGTAACTTTTATCTTGGGGCATTTTCACAGCTTGAGAAACACACACTTGCACCGCTGTCATACAATGTGGCACACCTGTCAGATTTGATTGGCGACACTTCCAGATGGAGGCTCACTGTTTAAAGATGAACCGATACGAGATGAGTGGCGAGCGCTGGGAGCCTCCCTCCACCCCTCCCCTCCTCAACCCCAAATAAATTAAAGGGAGAAGTTGCAACTCGAGCTCGTGCCACACGCAGGTGCCGACCAGCCGCCTGACCAGCGCTCCGCTCCGCCGGCGGGGGTGGTCATGGGTGACCAGGCAGGTCCAAGGCAGGTCCAAGCCCGTGGTCAGCACTTCCTGCATTAATAGGATTCCGATATTAAAGGGAGAAGTTGCAACTCGAGCTCACACCCAAGCCGGCAGAATATTTACTTACAGGCGAACACCGGGGGGTGGGGGCGGGGGGGCACCACGCATGAATTTATGTATTATATGTGACACGGATGCAGCCTTCTCATCCTCGGGTGCGGGACACGTTTCATGAACGCTGCGGCTGTGGTGTGCGTGGGATGCGGCAGGGGGCTGCAGGGAGGCAGGAATCAAGCAGCAGAGATAGGGAGAGAGAGAGAGAGAGAGAGAGAGAGACAAGGGAGTGCAAAAGAGAGAGAGAGAGACAGAGAGCGAGCTGGACCACTGGCTGCGCCCCAGTTGTTTGCATTTCATTTCGAGGTCCATTCCATGGTCGCTACCACTGCCACTTGAGGGATGCAAATGGCCACTTCACATATGATTTCCAGTTACTGGAGAGGTGGCTGTGTGTGTGTATGTGTGTGTGATGTTACCAAACCATCTCCCCCTCCCACAAAGCTAGACTTGGGGGGTGCCCTTGTTAGTCAGGCCGCCGTGGGGGACCGGAAGCAAGTAAATGGGCTACGTACCATTGGTCCGGCCCTCACCAACTCCTGCACACACACACACAAAAATGTGAACATATGCACACACACGCGCACACACACACACACACACACACAGATACTAAGACACACGCCTGCTCAGCTCTGTGTTGTTTGCAGAGTTGAAAATTGCTTTAATAATTTACGCTGTTAATTTCCTGGCTGGGCTGGTAGCAATCCTTAAGCATGTGCACACGCATGTGTGTGTCTGTGTGTGTGTGTGTGTGTGTGTGTGTGTGTGTGTGTGGTCTGTGTGTGTGTGTGTGTGTGTGTGTGTGTGTGTGTGTGTGTGTGTGCACTCACCTGAACAAATGTGTGGTTTATGTCTCTGGTGTAGCAGAGTGGGTAAACTGCATAGCAGGCGTGTGTGTGTGTCTGTGTGTGTGATGTTAGTCTAGGCCATCACAGACTGCAGTATTGACTGCACAGCACAGAGAGACGTGTCCTCCTCTGTGAATGAACAAGGAGCTGTGGAGAGTCACAAACTGCTGAATGGATAGAAAACAGACACCAAGAACTTTTGCATGGCCAGCAACAGCAGTGAAGGAGTATCCAGGCATTTCATTGTGCTGAAATAACTGGTACCAGAATAGTCCTCACTTTCTCCATTCATGAACACATCCAATTTCTTCTGCCTTTCTGCTTGTAACATTATTCAGTTTCTCCTGTCTTCTACCATTCTGATTTTAACATCTAATCAGTTTCTCCTTACATACAAAAGGTGCACACAGTTACCTGCCCACTGATAGAACACCAAAATACGGAACTAGTACTATACCTGTATACAAATACACAATTGACCACCAGTTTCATAGAAACACTACGTACAACTGCAGAAAAAATGCATTTGAAAGGAACTAGAGCGCAATGCTAACGCACCCCTGAGAGTGTTGTACATTAAGCAGAGCTGGAAGACTGAGAATTGAAACTTCACAAGGCCATGCAGACACAGTAGAAAACTCATCCCTTCAAAACACAAAGAAGAATCTGTCTTCAGTGGTCGCCCAAAGATATTTACACACAAACTAGGCCTGGACGGGTCTCCATTGAAGCGGCAAAGGTGACGTCTGTAAATCCCCTTTTCTGCCACAAGAAAAATAGTGCTTTTTGCAAATCAACACATTCACCAGGCAAAAAAAAGGAAGAAAAAAAGTCAGGAGGCCATTACTGTGAGGCCGGTAATAACACAGGGAGGGACGGGAGGGAGGCTCCGCTCAGCAAATCTTACAGAATGACCTTGGAAGAAGTCGGCCCATTTGAGTGAAAAGAGGCGATATTAATAATAATGGAGAAATTAATAAGATGGCGAGGCAGCCTAGGGGTTGGGCTGGGGCGAAAGGGGGGAGTGGAGATTTTTTTTTTTGGGAGGGGGGGTGGGGGGGTGGGAGTGTGGGTTGGGTGGCTGCACAGCTTGGAGGGATGTTGGGCGAAGGAGGAGGGGATAAGTGCACGATTTCCTTGGCGATGGTGCGGCAGCCTGTGCTGTCACACTCGTCAAAGAGGGAGCAAATCAAAGCAAGCTCTTTTGATGAATATAAAACAGAAACCCCTGCTGAGAAGCACTCTCCCTCTAATCACCCAGCGGCTCGCTGCCACGGCGACGGGCTGCAGCAGCAACGGGACTGCCCCCCCCCCCCCCACACACACACACACACAAACACGTCCCCTTCTCTCTTCACCTCCCTGAGCGCCCTCCAGCCCCACACAAAATGAAAGGAGAGTGGAAACAAGGAGAAAGGGGGACAGAGAGCACAGACAATCACAACAAAAGCTGCTTTGGAATAGCAATAAACATCAGGCTCCTCAAGGGTGGGGTGGGTGGTTAGGCGTGTGTGTGTGCACGTGTGTGTGTGTGCGCACGTGGGGGAGGGGGGGGGGGGGGGGGGGGGGGGTTGGTTATGCTAAAGCAGAAACAGAGGCAGCATGAACAGATTTCTACCCCCAAATGACTACCCCTCCAGCCTGATTGCTCCCAAACAACAAAACATATTCAGCCCTCCTTTAAACAATAGCCACTCCTCAGCTCCAGCCTTGGCTTTGATGGAGGGCTTTGTGGCAGCTGTTCTTGGCATTCTTATTATTATTATGCATTGCATGTGTGCTTTGACGGTAAACATCACAGACAAATTAATGAATTACGGATTACTGTTGTAATCCCTGTTATGAGGCTTGGCAATGTGTGCTTTTTGAATGTAATGAGTTCAGCCCATATTTAACTTTGAAAAAAAAAAATGTCTTCATGAACAATGCTAATCATCTCCATGTTGGCTAAACATTTCATGTGCCCCCTTCACTTTGAAAGACAAGGTCAGAGGCACAACAGCTCTTCAGAGACGAGAGATGTGTAAGTGTGCACACGTGCACTCACACACACACACACACACACACACACACACACACACACACACACACACACACACACACACACACACACACCACTTCACCCCAACCTTTTAGCTCTGAGCTGAGAATGCGGTTACAAGAGTGGCACACTAGAGTCAACACAGAGCTGAGGCTCTTCACCATGGTCATGACCTCCCCTTAACATACCACGTCCCTGCCACTCCCTCCACTACACACAGCCTGCTACACTACACTCCCCACTGCTCCATCATGAGGATGTCCAGCAGAACCACAGCGCCACCGACCGCTCCCAAGGCCCCTCAGGCCTCCGTGACCCTCGCCGAAGCTCCATTCTGGGACCGGTCCCAGGGCAGCGTCCAGGCCCCCTTTCTCGCTGATCCCTGGGCAGCACTTGTCTATGACTTAAGAGGCTGCTCCCCACCCAGGCCCTGGGTCCTGAAAGTGACACATGCGTGGGTGTCGCTGCCGTGTCACCTCCTGCTCGCTGAAGTATGAGGCAATTTCCTGCGAGCGGTGCATGGCAGGGAGGAGGAAGGGATTGGGGGGGTGAGTGGTGAAGGAGGGGGTGAGGGTGTTAGGGAGGAGGAGGAGGGGGGGCTTCGGAGGGCTGGCCGCACCCCAGCTCCTCTACCTCTCTTTGATACTGTCAGGGAAGAGTAATGGCTTTCTGCCGCCACAGCCACAACCAAACTAATGTAGTGTGACTTTGCCTCTCCTTTCCAATGCGTTTCCGCAACAGCGAGAAGGAGCAAGGAGAGAGGGAGAGGAAGAGAGGATGGAGAAAGGGACCGCAGAGATAGAAGATAGGGGCAAGAGTCCTTCCATCCCCTCAGGCAGATGAAAATACCCAGACTGTGGGCAGTGAGAGCAAGCTGTTAAACTCTCTAACCTTCTGCCATAACCAGAGCCCAAACCCCTGACAGGGAGATTTCTGTGATACAAATGGGCATTTTATGAAGCCTGTTTCCCCCACTGCTTGCTACCAGAACCTACAGCTTCTTAGCCATCTAAGGAAAAAAGGCACAGGCCTCCCAGAGAGTTCCAACCAATCAGCAGCAAGGTGAGAACCTTTCAGAATGTTTGTGAAATCGGCCCAAATTTCACAGGCGTCTGGGCTGCAGAGAAAAGTCGTGAGGGATTTATCACAGGACCTGGCCATCTAACACAATCTTTCACTCATCACAGCGGCCACGTTCACACAATTACCTCAAACTCACCAACCGCCTCAAACTCAACAAGCAACATGGAAAGGGCCGTCCTCTTACATGCAATTCATTACTACATCGCCCGTGAAGAAAAGACGTTTGGAACGCTCCGCTGCTTGTGCTCTCACTCACTCACTCACTCACTCACTCACTCACTCACTCACTCACTCAGTCAGTACCATGCCTTGCGAGGGCGCCCACTTGAACTCTTCGCCTCCCGCTTTCCTGAAGACGCAAATTGCAATATAATCCTATCCAGAAATTATAAGGTAATTACGTAAAATTAGAGTCTGATTAAAATTGCACAATATTGCAATTCATTAGAGTTAATTGACTCCCAGCGTCCCTGGGCCCCATGCCAGATGCGCTGGAGATGTCAAGAGATAGTTGGCTCTTCGTGGGAAGCGCAGGAAAGGGGAATGAACAGGGCTCCCATTCAGACTCCCATTCCTCCATTATCATCAGGACCAGGAGCATCAGTGCTCATTAGCGAGCTCCTCCACATCCAATCAGCAATCAGGGACCAGGCGAGGCCACCGCGGCCCCACGCTCGGCTCTCGGAGCCGGGGCGGCAAAGTCTGTCTGACAACAACAGGGTTCCTACACATTTTCCATTTCAAAATTCCATACTTTTTCCATACTCAAATTTCCAAACTTCTCGTTAGATTTTTCTGACCATATTCCTGACATTGCGACCACTTCTGGTTTGGGATAACTCGGTGAAAACAAAGGTATGGACAACTGAAGTGAATTAAAAAATGACACTTAATATTCGTCCATTTAGCTTGGTCATTTTTAGTTGTATCATAGTTGTATCTTGACGATGGGGACTGACAGTTAAGCTCACAACAGTAGGAATGGTTCATTATGACCTGAGTGAAGTGATTAGTACTGCAAATGCAATAGTCTGGAAACACAAATATTTCTCCAAACCCTTGTTTCTTTTTTCCATATTTATCCAGACCTGGAAATTACTAAAATCCAATTCCATACTTTTCCAGGTTTTCCATACTGCGTAGGAACCCTGCAACAACCTGACCCACTGCGTGAAAACACGCGCCTGTGTGTGTGTGTGTAAGAGCGCGCGAGAACACCTCTGACTAATTACCAGTGGGGTGTTTGGAAACACGTTGGTGTTCTGGGAGCAAGTGAGAATAAACACATATGGTACACATATACATCCACACCCTATGCTGCACTTATAGATAGACAGAAAAAAGCGAGAGTATACACAAAGCACTCACTTCCCGAGTCAGGCTGCTTGGCGTTCTCACAGACATCTCCTGCTTGAGCTGGGCTATTGTCTCCTCTGAATTTTGGACCTGTAAGAGGCAAATAAACAAATCACTCATCTCCACCCTGTCAAGAGCACTGGGAGTACATTCACCCCATTATGGACAGAGACGGACAACAAGGCTTTTTTCTGCTTTATAAATAATATTGTACAGCTTTTATCTTTTTTTACTAGAACAAGCTCTCTCAAGGTTAGAACATTTGGGGCACTATTCAGCACACTTTGATGCCTTTCAATATTTATACCTTAGGACCACTTCTGGAGAGCACGAGGGCCAATGCCACAGCACAAGTTCTGCTGGAGTTTCAACAACATCGACTCTGAGGAGTGACCTCTTCAATCAAACCCTGACACGCCAATCCTTTAGCTTGGCGTGAGCGGGCCTAATATAAAAACAGTGGGCTGATTGGATGGCCGAAGAAGACTAACAGCTTTGAGCCCTGAGCTCTTTGTGTTTCTTTTCTTTTTTCTAAGGGACTGTGTTATGAAAAAATATGGGTGACAGGTCCAGGAACATTAATTAAGTGTGGAGCTGGTGCCTTGGATGAGACTGTGAGTGTGACCGTGGCTGTGATGTGAAGAGAGTGAATTGCCTAAAGAGAGGAGCCAGTGTACATCACCATGTGCTCAAGAGCTTATCTAGTTGATTTTAAAAGATGTGCATGTGTATATACAGTAAAGTAATGATTTTCAGGATCACAAAGCTGGAATGCCAGCAGTGACTGAGAGATGAAAATAAAAAAGAATAACAGGAAATTGCAAAATGACCTGTGCACTCAAGAGATATGGCCTGGCAGATCTCAAATAGCTGATTCGGTTTCATATGGCTAAATTATTCACCGCACAGAACTCCATGCTATCTGCATTAACCACTGATTCATATCAAATGTAACAGACTAATTGAGAAAAATGCTTGGCTACTGCTTGTTGTCTATAAGAAAAATATATAAATTTCTATTTGGTCAGAAGATACCTATGCCTTATTAAACATAATAGGCGCTAATTTAAATGACAAAGTGCAAAGACTCAAGTCTAACTAGAGTTAATTATACAACCTGGCAAAATCTATTTGCTAATTTAATACCATGAGCAAAATCCTAAGAACAAATACAATTTTTCTGTATGGACAGATAGTAGTGTGTGATATCTCCTCAGTACACCTAACTAAACATTCAGTATTGTTTGTTTATGCATTTCATATGGTCTCACATAAACCATTCTTTGTGTGGAAGTGGTTGTTTGTGTGATACCTCCTCAGTGAGTTCCTTCACCCGGCTTTCAAGGTGGTGAAGCTGCTGTAGCTGCCACAGCTTGTCATGGTCTTTCTGCGAGATGTCCTGGTGCAACTCTGTGATAGTGTCCTGCAACTCCTGGAGCTGAGCCTCCCTCTCCTCCATCTCACACAGCGAAAAACACAAATACACACACAGGTCAGCCGGACGCTCAACAACACAACAATAGTAATGGTTTAACACAACAATGGTAATGGTTTCACAGGGCAACAGTAATGGTTTAAACACAACTGTAATGGTTCTACAGAACAACAGGTTTTTAACAGAAAAAAAGTCACAGCTTAATACATCAGTAATTGTTCAACACAACAACAGGAAAGTTTAATACAATAACAGTAATGGCTCTACAGTACAGTAAGGGCTAAACATTAGTGGAAACTTGCTCATTAATTAATGAATACAGTGCTGGAAGCTGGGTGCTCTATTCTAATTAATGATTAACTACTGCCCTCGAACACTTTATAGATTTGAAAGATTTGATCACAGCATGTGCATGACTTTATCCGTAAAAATAACTACATGCACCACATAGCAGTAATATGACCGAAGCTCTATGTGCTGCAAAGAAAATAAATCTCACTTCTCAACTTCTTGCCACTCCTAATTCTACAACTCCATGTAGACTACAAGTCTTACATAATCTCCCCTTGACTGCACAATGATTGCTGAAACTAGAAATGCACAATGCACTGTGTAAATTCCACACAATGTCTAATATAAAAAAAAAAAACTGTGTTCTAAAGCCAGTTTCATATTCTCCTCCTCATATTCTCTACAAGGTTAGTACACAAACTTGTGTGCACCACATCACTAAGACATATAGACATATAGCTGTGTGTGTGTGTGTGTGTGTGTGTGTGTGTGTGTGTGAGAGAGAGAGTTTTGTGTTCCTGTGTGTGTAAATGTAAAATGTCCGCACACTACATGCTGCTCCAAAACTGATTTGATGCATAGATGCACATGCCCATTTCCAGAAGCGGTGATCCTAGGTGTCCAAGTAGATACTGAAATTTATTAGTTTAAGCATCCCTTATAGACAGAATTGCATGAAATTAGGCATGCATGCAATGATTGTGGACTATGGACAGAATTTCATGAAACTAAAAGCGCATTGAAAGAATGTGGTAATGATGCGGCATTATCACAAGATGACAAAATTGGTTTGGTTGCCGAGTTCTGATTGGCTGCTGGCAGCAATTTTATTGAGTGAGCTAAATGCAATTTAAGGAGATGTGAGTAAGCATGGCCAAGTGTAAACATTCTAAATTTCAAAACTAGCTGAAGCGGTTCTTGAGATACAGAAATGCATCAATTGCAACACCCCCTATGGGCAGAAGTTCATGAAACTTGGTGTGCCTCCAGAGATTGTCACAGTGATGTAAAGGTGACAAGTCAACAGGCAAGATCCTCCAAAAGACCTCTGCTAATCACATAAATCACTGAACTTTAGCAGAAAATATAATAGTTAACACTGAAGGAAGATGAACAAAATAAATGGTTATGAATTGGTGAAGCAGGACAATTCAAACTTATTTGTGAAAGAGAACTCCTCTTTTGACATTTCAGTCAAAATAATATAATGCTTGGAATATTCCATTCACTCATAAATTGGGGGGTGCATAACACACAGGGTCTATGGACTGACCCTGTGTGATAAATAATCTATTCAAATTGTATCCCTAATCTCTCTACCCTTTCTCCAGACAGAGGTTAAACTGCGAGTGTTTCTCCAGCCTGGTTTTTCCCATATTTGAAATTTGACAGTGCAATTTGGTCATATCGTAATTTTCAGCACAAAGTAATGGTGGATATATGTCACAAATTGAAATGGTTCAAGGGGTGTTCTTCAGCACCCCCATCACACGAGGATCCTCGAGAGTGGTGGAGGCAGAGGAGCGATGTCGAATGCTGTACCAACCAGACACTTCTGACAGAAGTTACATATCAATTGTCGGGGAAAGGCTTGGCTAAGGGCGAGTGTTCCAGTGGTGCTTGTAAGTGAACCGCAGGGATTGTTTGAATGCATTTTCTATAGCTAAATTGGCCTCGCCAATTGTGGGTCACGGTGTAAGAGAGAGAGAGAGGTCAATCACAGAGTAGCAGCTGTGTCACGCAAAACAATGGTGCCAGGCTTTGGATTTCAGTGAAACACGCATCAAGCTACTTGACCCACTCTGTTAACAATACAATACCCAGAGGTACACAAAAGGGCAGATGCAGCCTATTAGCACTGCACAGTCAGGCAATGCATTAAACCATACAATCTGTCAAGTGCAGAATAATCTCTCCTATAATATTGTACATGAGAAGCGTGAAGACAGCCCTTAATATGATTACCTCTGGAAGAAAACTGAATGCAGATGTTAATTAATGCACAGAAGCAAGCTCTGATAAGCCCACTTGAAATACAGAAATCTTTAAAAAAAAAATTTAAAAAAAATTCTTTGACACCTGGATTGAGCCTCCATTTTAATTACAATATTATTACTATGCTGATAGGGGAGCATTTTACCATACTGACTCTACAATGTTAAGAGTCAACCGTTTTAATAAAGATTTAATTGTTTTGTGGATAACTTTCTTACATTCTAAGCCGTTGGCTTTTCATAATTTTTTATCCTTGCTAATTAGAACACATCTAGGAAGCCAAAATGTCAGCTCTGTTATCAATTTACATTTCAAAACTGCAGGGTGATCTGAAGACTTCACACACTAACGGTAAAAGTGCTGTTCAGCAACAACACAATAACGTGAAATCCCTAACCACTGAAAAAAAAAAAAAAAAACCTTCCGTGCGAGCATGGTCCAGCTCAACACACCAAGTCAACGCAAGTCCGGTTAGAGGCAAAGCACCGAATGAGCCGAGCCAGACACTGCGGGATCTTAGCAGCAACGATGAGGGCGCTCTCGCACCACTGCTCCTTGTTCCATCAACTGCACCCTGTCTCAACCAACATGTCTTTGTTAGCTCCACGTTCGCCTGAAACTTGTCAAGCTTTTCGCGGATTTTCATCAACGGCATGTTGTCGACCTGTAATATTGCTCAGGGTGAAGCCCAATTCTTGCTGCAGCTCGTGCTAATACGGGTTACTGAAGACTTAACTTCAAAGGATTAGCCTAAACGTTTGAGGTTTAGATGAACATTCTTCATTTAACTGCAGAGCTCTCACTTTACTACTTTTATGTTTTATAATTGAGGGCGCGTTATAGAAGGCCTATGTTAATAAAAATGAGTTTTAAAACGTTTCAAAAGGCGAAACATATTTAAACAATGTTATCCGAATATTGCGTCTTATTTAAATTTAATAAAGTCTATGCTACATGTTTTTATTGCATACATGCTGAACTTGTATGTCCTTTGCTGAAACGCAGTTCGAAATTATTTTCTTAAGTAAGAACGTATAACATAAATGGAACAATCAAGTAAAGGTAGCATATTGTATTCATCTTACATGTATTCATGTCTTGAGCAGAAGCACTGAATAGGCTGCAGGGCATGGTCCACGAGTGTGTGCATGGGCATTGTGCAATACCCAGTGTGTGAAACAGAAAGTGGAGAAGCCTGTATGTGTGTGTGTGTGTTATGAGGTTGTCCAGTGTCTCCCTCCCTCCTTTACCCTGTTGACTGAGAAGAGGTTGGGGCGGCCGGGGTAAAAGGCCAGGCCTCACAGCGTCTTCTCACAGGTGCTTTGAACAGACGGTGCTGCTGGACCCCCTGATGCCCCACTTCTCTACCTCCCTCCCATCCAAAGCCAGGGGTCAGCTTTGAACCTGTTTATTTGCACACTCTTGACCACACAAGCAGGACCTCCTTGCCTCTTGTATGTGTGTGAGTGAGTGAGGGGGAGAGAGACAGGCCTGACAATGTGTAAAGGACTAAAAAAAAATCTCCAGAAAGAGTCAATATATTTGTCGAAAAACAATTACATAGTACCAAGTTTTAGGATCCATTCACCATTAATGTTTTGCACATTATAATTTAGCAATTATATAAAGCTAAAGCCTTCTGATTCTCTTCCAGAGGCACATGCTGCTTGGGGTAATGTTTTTGTCCAATGCTCTGGCATGTATGAGAGAGAGGGAGAGCATGTGTATGTGTACGTGTGTGGGCTTGTGTGTATAAGGACAGAGAGACTATGTTCTTTTCCTGTATATGCATGCATGTCTGTTCATAAAAGCACGCCCTTTCATTGGCCATGCCGTGCTCTGGTACATCCTGGCACAGCCGTGGTTTCCTGCCTCATCCTGGGCGCATGCTGGCTGGGCACTGGGCTTCTAAAGGGGTCCTTACCCGTGACTCATTATCCATGACCCCGCCGCTGGAGCCTCAGCGCTCTCGACTGAGCACATTTGCTCGTCCTTCCGCACCTTTGATCCCTCACCCCTTCAACAAAACAGCACAGGCGGGGGGGGGGGGGGGGGGGGGGCCGCCTAAATTAGCCACTCACACTGGCCTCAGCCAGGGTGCGGCACCCTCACGCAGCGCTGGGGAGCACAGAGGTGTGCACGAGGCCTAGGTGCACTTATGAAAGCAGAGAGAGAAAAAAGGAAAGAGAGAGATGGAGATAATAAAGTATCCTCCAATATAATTAACCAAAACAAGCTGGAGGCAGGCAGGAATGGGCTCTCCAAAATAAAGGGAGTGGGATAGGGGGGCTGAGACACACAGGCACATTTTCATCCTGCAATTTCTGTTAAAGGTTCTTTGTCATCTGCTGGCACCCCAAAGAGGACTCCTACAGACTTGATCTTCAGGAGGTTTGGATTGCATCATTAGCATGCTAATTGCAACCTCTTCTACCAAATGAAAAGGAGGGAGAAAAAAAAGTGGAAATGGCCTGACAGAAGAGGGAAAATA
The DNA here is from genome assembly GCF_018492685.1 of Alosa sapidissima. NCBI lineage: Eukaryota > Metazoa > Chordata > Actinopteri > Clupeiformes > Clupeidae > Alosa > Alosa sapidissima. The sequence goes on from NC_055970.1 coordinate 32,129,075, forward strand.
GCATGTGGTGATGGGGGCTTTGTTCTGTTGGAGCTGAGGGATTTTTATGTGAGATAAAAAAAAGGCCCTTTTTGTGCAGAATAATATTACGTTTGTGCAATTTTGTCTCAGACGATGAGGTGTAGTCCACCATGTATCCCCCTGAATCGAAGTGAACTTTCTGCCCTAGACAGCAGCAGCTGCAAAGCAAACTCAAGGTTAGGGCTGCAACCTGCCACATAATGGCATTATTCATCACAGGTGAGCTTCATAATAGCCTGATTGTACACACACACACACGCACACACACACACACACACCCCTCATAAATAAGTGCCATATCTGCTCATTCAAAGCCAGACATACAATGCTCTCCTTTCTTTGAGGAAGAGTACTCTGGATTGATGTAGTCTACTCAGCATCATCCTAGAGAGAATGGCAAGAATTTGCAAATGCAGTGTTGGTCTCGAGCTGATGTGTTGTCGATGCTCATTGAGAGCTCATTGAAGAGCTTATTTTTATTTATTTGTGTGTGTGTGTGTGTGTGTGAAGCCGCAGCTCAGTGGAGAAGTCCTATGGCCTTTGGGCATGTTCAGTATCTAATCGTGTGAGCCCTTAGCCGCAAGGCTTCTGTCAGGCTTTGGCGATGCTTGAGCCAATAGCGAGAGAAGAAGAGCTTAGAGCCAAATGACAGGAGGGTTATCAGAGCAACTGTCATCTCCCTTTCACTGTTCTCCTGCTCTGGGATGATCTGCCCAGTCTTTGCAACACACGAGGGAAAGTCTTCAGCTTAATGTCAATGAACCATATCTGCTTGAACACTCTCACACACCCGTCAACTTCTTTACCAGCCACTAACCTCCACACCCACCCCAAAAAAATTAACCCTCACACTCACACACACAAAACACACCATAAATGCCAGAGGTCACTCCTTTTATTCAGTGAGAAATCAAAATGATAATGATGCCTTATTAAAAATTCTATTTGGAAGAGCACACAGACTACATCAAAAGGTGCTGACACTCGGGAGTGGGGAGGGCAGAGAGAGGGCTATGATGGGGCTCACTGATAACCCACATCAAAGCCACAGAGCTGGGGGAAGGGGGGGGGGTGGCTGGAGGGGGATACAGTCTGTGCGCTGAGGCTGTTTTCGGGGGGTGGGGAGAGTGAAAAATATATACAGTACAATTTCGATAATGCATTGACATTGAGACGTGGGTTATTATTTACTGGCAAAAAAGAGCCACTCTAACACACTACGAACAGTCTAAATCAAGCTGATGCAGTGGCGGTAGTTTGGGTGAATTAGGAATGATAGCCCAACTGAAAAAAAAAAAAAAAAACATGGAGAAAAAAAAAATATAAATGGAAATAAAAAAAAGTCCTCTAGTGGACCATTAATGAATATGTGCTGAACACGCACACTTCACCAGACAATGGGGACGGAGGGGATTACCTAAAATTGGGATGTCCGCTCACCGGCCTCCAACGCCACACAACGCCAGTGCAGTCAACCTTTTAACACAGCGCTGTTATCCGATCGGCGTCCGGCAGCCACTTCAGTGCTTTCCCCCGTTTAAAACCATTCCCAGTAAACCCTTTTACACAGGGCCATTACCAGGCCTCTTCACACTGATTCACACCTGCATTAATCTGAAGGGAAGCTTATTTAGGAAGGTAACTGACACTATCTGCTCTGGGGTTCACAGCCAGCCGTGGCTACATTTACTGTCTGGGACCACACTACTACCACCGCCACACTAAAAGAACCTTCACTAGAGGCTTTGGACTGTTTTTTTTCTTCTTTGTGTTAATGCTGCTTAATAGAAATGGAGGGAACAATGGAAAGATATAGGCTAGATACATGATAGCTTCTAGAATTAAAATGAACTGATTAAAAAGAGATGAGGAAAGATGAGAGAGAGAGAGAAAGAGTAAGAAAGAAAGAGTGAGATGTGCCCCTTCATTCAATCTGGTCTTTTGATCAAAGCCATCCCCTTTGCAACTATCAATAGCAATCAATAAAGCAATAACCACAAATGAGCTGCACTCTACTCTACCAGCATGTTTATTTATGATGGATTAGCAGCCCAATCAAACAAAATTAAGATCTAAAAATTAAAACCTTATCAACAGATTTCCCATGCATTACTGATGATGGAAAATTGATGGTCAATAGATTGAGTCCCCTGGGTTGGGACCATTTATATACATATACCACATGCACAATACTTTCAGAGCTACATGTATTGGCTGAATGGCCACCTCTAAAGTTACTAGTGGTCTGGATCGGTTCACCTCTATATGGAAAGCAGAGGAATACAATGTCCCTGTCAAGCATTTCTCGTACACAGGCAGAGCTGACTGCAGGACTGACTGCTAAACTCTGAATACAACCTGACATTGAAAGATGTGGCTATAACTCCTATCTCTGCTTTCATTTTCCAATTACCTGGTGCATTATACTTAAATTATATTTTAATAATAGACCTGTGATTCACTCTGGGTTTCCCTGCAGCTTTATGAAACCAGCAGTGCACTTCCTTGATTTGTTATACACAAAACAGCATTCTTCATCCAACCTTCATTTCATTAGGTATTCAATGAATTTCCAATTGGGATGAGAGAGAGAACAAGAGAGAAGGAGAACATAGCATATGCAGGGTCTTTCTCATCATATTCAGTGGGGAGAGTGAGCCTAGTAATGTAATGTTCTGTACCTGGGCCTCTTTGTTGAGGGGTGAGGGCATTGCCGGGCATGCAGAGGGCTCGGAGAAACAGGAAGGGCTTATATTACTGCAGCTGCACACAAAAGCTAAGCACAGACGGAAACGAAAAAGAGCCAGAGCCTCCATTTCCCCTCTCTCTCTCTCTCTCTCTCTCTCTCTCTCACTCTCTCTCTCTCTCTCCGGTGCACCTGGACAGGAGAAGGAAAGAGGCTGGGGGGGGGTCCTTCCTATCTGCAGTTTCTCAATCATGTCTCCCTCTTCTTCTCTCTGTCTCTCTGGTCTTCCCTGAATTTAAAACAGTGTACCAGAGAAATACCATAAAAATAAAGCTGACCATTCGTCTGTGATTACTGATGCATTTCTAAGCAGACGTCATTATTTTTTCAGACACTTTTTCTTTCTTTCCTTCCTTTCTTTCTTTCATTCCTTCGTGCTTTCCCCTTTACTCTCTTGCCTTTTTTGTTGGAATGTACAGGAAAGCTCCCGAGGGCTTGGCCTCTCCTCCTCTCCTATGATCTCATTAGTATCCTATCTCCCACTGCCTGCTGGGAGAAAGAGCATTGCTATGCATTTTCTGTCTCTCGGACCCTTCTGCGGATGGAATTCATTTGGCCTTTCGCTCTGCTTTTTCCAGCCGCCTCTCTCTCATTCTTTGGCCTGATTTGGCTTAAAGAGCCAACCGTGGCTACCGTCTGGCCACAGTTATTAGAGATAAACAGAATTAAAGAAATATAGGGAGAGGGACTGAGGAAAGCTAAAGGAAAAGCCAAGAATTCAAATCTTTTTGTCTTATAATGCCTTAACACTAGTATGTTATTGATGGCTGCTATATATATTTGCAATTCTATTTTAGTTACTGTATTCCAGGACAAAGTAATAACCTTGGTGGTAATCATGAATTTGGTGGACTTTGTTTTATATTTTATAAAAACTCATAACAAATACCATCCATTGTGTGTGTGTGTGTGTGTGTGTGTGTGTGTGTGCAATATATGTGTGTAAGTGTATGTGTGTGTGTGTGTGTGTAAGGTCACTTGTGTTGAATCATATGGTTCTGTTTTAGCTTAGTATCTGAGACCGTTATCAGTGGTGACTGGACAAAGTAAATGCACATATTCAGTAGGGCTGAAACAGTTCCACGACGTGCAATCGGAATATATATCTGCTGCTCGTCTCAAGGTGATGCCAAGGACCTTAGTGCATCCTAAGATGTATGCATTACATGGACCATGCATTATAGTTCAAGGGTATATTTCTAGCTGTCGGATTCCTTACTGTACTGTGGAAGAGCAAGACCGCAATCACCAATTAGCCAGAGAAGACTGAGTGGAAAGAGAGAAAGAGGAGGAAAGGACAAGAGAGAATGTGATTGCAGGGAAGAATGGAGGGATAGGGGTGGAGAGAGAGAGGAGAGAAATGAGGATGACATTTTGTGAGACATTGAATGGGAGAGCAAGAGTAAGAGTAAAATGAAAGAGAGAGAGAGAAAGAGTGCATACAGGAAAGATAGAATGAATGAATGAATGAATGAATGAATGAATGAAGGAATGAATGAATAAAGAGAGAGAAAGAGAGTGTGAGAGAGAAGGAGACTGAGAATGAGACAGGGAGAGACAGAAAGAGAGAAATAGAGGGTGTGAGGTATGGCTGCAGCAGCCAGTGTGCTGGAGGTGTGGGCGGTAGCCCTGCAGAGGAGAGGGCTGTGGGGTTTGATTAGGTAGGGCCAGCTGAATGATATACAGTAGCGGCCACAGGCGAGAGCTGTCCATTAGTTACAGGGTCTCTGTAATGCTCGGCTCCAGTACATTATTTTCAAATGCATCAGTCAGCGTCAGCGCAGCACAGATAAATTCTAATGCCTGGGATCTGTAATGCATACTCTCCCTGCTGCTATATTACACTAGAGGTTAGAGGGCCAGCTGGGGAGAGGGAGGCTAAAGAAAAAAAAAAAGTAATTCATTTTTCACTGCAGCCAGTATTCTTCCCATTAGCTTCAAACATGATGTAAGTTATGGCGCTTAACGAGGGCCTTTAGCTGCCAGAGCACAGCACACACAATGTGGCGGAGCGGGTGAGAGAAGAGATGAGGAAGAGGAGAAAGGGTCGGCCGGGACGATGGCCACCGCACCGGGTACCTGGGAACCCCTGAGCTAGGACACGATGGCACAGACACCAGAGTGGAGCAATGAGTCACCACTCATTAAACAAACATAAGGTAAAATAGCGCACACGCACGCACACACACACACATACACACACACACAAAAACAGCAAGATGTAAAAAAAACCCACATCGCTACTCCACCTGACCATGCATCCTGATGCCTCATGCAACTCTGTTCATGGAGACAGGCATGAATATTAAAGAGATCTGCTGTCAGACAGAGTGAATGGAACGGGCTTGTAATGAGCAAGAGTAAGTAAGAGAGAGAATAGATATGAGGAGAGAAGAGAGAAATAAATAGAGAGAGAGAGAGAGAAGGGGGGGTCTGCCTGGAGATGGCTGGAGTGGTGCCATGTTAGAGGAGGACCCTGGGTGGACCCCAGCCCCAGCAGAGCGCCTGGTGTTGAAACGGGCCTTTGAAGCGGTGCCAGACAATTTGCCTTGGCTCGCATACACAAAGAAAAGAGCTCCCACCTTTGCCAATCAAATGTCATGGCGGGAAGGGTCAGACGCAGCCCTTTAAACCAGCGCTGGGAAGCACTTCCTGTGTCTCAGGCCTATGGGGGAGGAACCAGAGTTCAGCTCAGAGGACCACAGTGCAACCTGACAGCTCATATCACACACACTCTCAAACAACCCCGTATGTCAGAGAGCAGAGGAAGTTAGAGCTCTCTGTATACTTTTTGTGTGATATCAGAGTGTGGGAGTGCATTGGTGTATACATTTATTGTATTTCCGTGTAGTGTGTGTGTGTGTGTGTGTGTGTGTGTGTGTGTGTGTGTGTGTGTGTGTGTGTGTACATGCATACTTGTGTAATGTGTGTGTGAGTATGTGTCCATTCCAGTTATCACAGTGCAACACAACCAAGCCGCTTTGACAATCTATTACAGCGCGGTCGCCAGTCGGTGACTGATGCCACAGAGCAACTGCTTAGACTAATGATTCTCCCTCATCTTAAGGAGCTCAGCCACTTTAATTCACTCACTTCCCAAAAAAAACATATAGGGAGAGATTTGCACAGATTTGGGTTCAAGATAAGCAGTCTTCAATCAAACACGGCAGCCTAAGGTCTCGCTCTCGATGCATAAATCTTCGCATAAATTATTGACAACTGCCTAATTAGCTCTGTGGACTTTTAAGCATTTTCCTTAGTTTGGGCCCCATTTTAAATATGCACAATCGATGGCCGCTCTAATGCACCATCATCTTCTGCAGCCTACCAGTCTGAACCCATGGCTCGGTGCATCTATCATGCACTAATTGAGACTCTTAGCCAAATTACCATCAGCTTTAGCACTTTTTAAAAATTAAACATCATCAGATAATCATAAATTATGATCCTTATTGCTTAATGCAAAAATCAATTGGTATTAAGTCATGCTGTGCCCATTCCATGCAATGTTGAAATGCATGACCTCCTGGCTTAAATAAAAAAGGGCTCACATTCTTAAAAGTTTGCATTTAACTTTTGCTACAGCTCCGAGAAATGGAGCATTTATATTATCATCTTTAAACACTCTTAATCTTGCCAAAGTTACATCAGCCAGTTATGCAGCTAGGATGAGTCATAGCTGGAGGCGCTCCCCACACATGGTGGCTGGTGGTGTGTGCATATATACATGCATACATACATACATAAGCGCATTACCAACAGACATGTGCTCCAGTAGCCTTTTCCCACCCGTCTGAGTTCAGCTGCCTCCGGGCTAAATGAAACAACGCCGACAGCCTGGATGCAACCGTCATGTCGGCCAGCCCCTCATCCTATCATGCAACACTGGTGTTTGCGGGGCGGAGATGCTTAGCACTTACACTCGAATGAATTATGGAAAGCCATACAAGCTGCTGTTAATTACACCCCCATCCCGACGCCATGTGAATTATTCAGCTGGCACGATTATGCCGGTGTTTATGGCATGCATGTACTTAACATAACTGCTTAACCAAGCGTTGGGATCCCTGAGGCCAAGTGTGCATCTCTAGAGTCAACACACAAGCAAGAGCTGAGTGTGACGTCTGTGTGTGTGTGTCTGTGTGTGTGTGTGTGTGTGTGTGTGTGTGTGTGTGTGTGTGTGTGTGTGTGTGTGTGTGTGTGTGCGCGTGTTTTGACATCCACCGGGTGAAGTACAGGTAAGTACAAGTGGTGAAGAATTAAGGGTGTGTCATTGTCTCTAGTCTCTACTTAGTCAAAAGTTAGGAATGCAGTGACCGGTGAGAAGCTATTCACTCCTTGGTACACAATTTACCCCACAGTATACCATGGCAACCCACCCCTATGGGTATAGGGACTCTAAAGGGCACCACAGAACCCCACCCTATAATATGCCACTTACCCCTTTGCACACCACTTTTCCATAGGGGGGGGATGGAATGTCAATTACAGTGTTCTTTACCAGAGTTTAACTTTGTAACATCAAAGAGATGAGATGAACACAGTTTGCGTTTATGGTTGAGTGGTCTGTGCTACTCACTTTGGCTTGGGTCTCCCGATGAGACAGAGACATCTCTCTGAGCTGCTGAAGTAAAGACAGCTGAGGTGCCTCCATGTCCGTCACTCGATGATCTACACACACTAGGAATCGAAGCAGAGAGGAAATTAGGTTAAACCAACTAGACATTCTAGTTGATCATCTACTAGTTTGAATATGTACCCACACAGCACATTATGGAGTATATATATGATTTATGATTCAGATGATTTCATAATCTGTGACTAAAGTAAACATTCTGACTTCTAACAAATAATAATTATTACATTTTATTAATCATTTATAGACATCAAATGAATTAAAAAATAACAAATGACACAAGACAAAAGATGCTGGATGGAGCGCCGTAGTCGCCACCGTATCCGTGACACCAAGACAGACAACAAACAAATGAACAAATAATAAAAAGGAAAATAAATGTAAAAAGAAAATCATGTTAAATTAGTCTAATTGGTTGCATCTAACTGGCTGAAAATGTCCAAGGGCAATGATGACTTGCGTGAAACTGCGCACAGCTGTGTCTTTAGAACTGATGTAATAAAGTTCTTTATAACTGACCAACCCGGAGAATTTACTGGCAGTCTGGAGAGCGCTGGAAGAACAGAACAGTCTAAAGTCATGATGGGCGATCTTGCTGATCAGCAGCTCGGTGGTTTTAGACAGCGACGGTATGTTGATCTAACAACCATATTTCACCATACTGTCTTTTTACTTAGACTAGTTTAGTCAAGACTTTGTATTCATGTGTGTGTATGTGTGTGCGTGTTTGTTCTTGCTAGCGACAGTAAACCTTAGGGGTCGCTGGGCTATGCAATGCCAGAGCTGCCCTTATCAAGAGCAATGACTAGCTGAGCTCCACTCTTCACCATGAGAAATTGAGCTCCCAAGGACCATGGCCTTATCAGCATCAGCATATCAAGCATCAAGGTGGCTAGAAGAGTGATGACTGCTTATTGTCATTTTTACAGTGACAGAATATATCTATACTCACAGAATGAATTTCAAAAAAAGTTTGGTGAGCCCACGGAGAGATGGAAAGATTGAAGGGAGATTGAAGGGAGAGGGCATGAGAAATTGAGAGGCAGAAGGAGACAGAGAGAGAGTGAGAGAGAGAGAGAGAAAGAGAGAGAGAGAGAGGGAGGAAGGGAGGGAGGGAAAAAACACACCAGTGTTTGGAGTCAGGGATAAGACACATGATGAGTGGGCCGGTTTGCAAGGAATAAACAAATCAATCATGTGTGATAAGTGTTTAGGCTTTATCAGGCTATGGCAAGGCCAGAACCACCAGTCCTCCAGGCCTACTGCTACAACACCTCCACTAAGGTTCAGCCAAGTCGGGAAAAAAGCCACAGATTATTGAAGGAGTAGGATAATTATTTTAAGAGGATAGAGGACTTATTAGGATAGAGGATAGAGGACTTATTTTAAGAGGAGAGAGAACTCCAGTCCAGTGCCACTTGACAACTTTACACACAAAGCAATGCAGACAAAATGGCTTCATTATGGACACTAACATGACACAGAAATACTTACCATTCTACACCCTTTCAGAGGTCAATGGATAGAAACGGAACATAAAGGTAGGTAAGATATGGCTGTTTCTGGAGGTCTCATTTAAGGATTTTAAAAAGCAAAACTGCACTGGATCAAGGCTGGCAGCCATGGAGATTAAAATTGTGAAATATATCTTGAATGGGATTCAGAATATTGGCAGGGTCCTTCTCAACAGTATGAGTTGAGTTATAAAAAAAGGTATTTCCAAAGGGTGGCTTGGGCAGTGTCTGTCATAATAAACCAACCCCACTTGAGCAAGGATATGACACACAAGCACTCAAACTCGCTTTTGTGATGAAGAGGCAGGAAACTGGAGGGACAAGGCTATAACATGAAAACTTTATGAGAGAGTGAGAAGAGTGTGCTATTGTGTATAACTACACAATAGCACTGTGTAAGGCAGGTTATACCGATCCTATGCAACACTACTGGTTGAGGTTCACTGCAAAACAAAAATCTTTTCCCACCGACTGAGTAACTATAAACTCCCACTCATTGCACTGTCACTAATTGTAATTTCACATCCTAACTGTTATTCAACCCTATTTCTGGCTTAAGGGGGGGAGCAAGCTTTAAACACAAATTGCCATTGACTAAGACTATCAAATTGCACTGAATCTATACCAAAGTGTGATCTAATTGACTTAACAAATGAACCTCCATGTATAACACACTACAAAGTCAAAGTAAATCACTCTGAGCCTCTTCTCATCTTACGAGAGGCTGTGCATGCATTTTCATTAGTGTCTACTCATCAGCTACAATAAGCAGTATGGCCACCAATAACGAGCTAAAGCCAAAACAGCCCGCTAAATTGTTTGTTTGTGAACATGCACCATAACTGTTTATTCACAGCTGTATTCTATTCAACTGTATTCTATTGAGTGCAATAATAATAATTATAATAATTGTTTATAATACAAAATTTCTATTGTTATGGATCACAAAGAAATTAATGAAACAAGGTGTGAACGGTACGTGAAGTTACCAAATATCAGTGGAAAATACCAGGTTCTTTGCGAAAAGTTACTTTCTATTTTTATCTCATTTCAAATGCCTACCCACTTTCAACCATTGTTTTTAAAATAAAAAATAGAGCTTTTAGACACACTGCATCAGGGGAAAAGCACTTAAAAAAGTTTCTTGGTCTTCCATTTTGGCAAAAACACTTTTTAAACATTTTATAGTCAACCGCATAATGCTTTCAGCTCACTCAGGACTTGGTGGCACATATGCCTAAACTACTAGAGCAGTGACTGTTTACAGAAAATACGCAATTTCATATTAAAAACTAAGATTTTGTTTGTTTTTGTATGTGTAATAATTTAAGAAATAACTTGAACTATGTTCTCCAAAATTGTTGCTTTACCTGCAATTTGGCCCATTTATGTCATGCTTTAAAAGCACAGCAATAATCAAAAACACAGCCTACCATTAAGCTTACTAGTTAAAGAAATTATCCACTGTGAGCCTGCTAAGAAAGGCCTTTGTAGTGTTGCTCTAGATTAGAACATTCAGCACATCAAGTTCACACCAACGAGAAATCAAAGTCACTTTTTTTTTTGCATTATCTGGCGAAGAATGCAATTCATATGGACACCCCAAAAACCCGATGAGGTATCATGAGGTTTTATTCTCCCTTATTAGTCTAAAGACAAAATCTTCACTTTGGTTCATTGATAACTGGAACATGAAAAGATCAATTCCCACAGCAGGATTTGATACGCACACAGTGCACCAGTAAATTACAGTAGCATAATTAAGAATAGTACAAACACTTTGTGCAATTTCATCCATATCTTTGGTAAACATCAGCCACTTCAATTAATCATTTTTTATAGTTCAAGACTGGCCTATATCACACTTTCAAAAATTATTTCAGTTTTACACGTTCAGACATCTTGATTCCAAGGTGATCTCATACGCACCGATAAAAAATACTTTCTCACAATTAAACGCGTGTGTCTGCCTTCCATCTGCCCCCTTTATGCATATCCACAGGACTGCATTAAACCACTCATTACCATGCATGCAAATCATTAAATGCCGTGCTGCATACTTATGACAACTGCTTAACGAATACAAAGGGGGAAAAAACAATATAATTAAAAATAACGTCACAATATAAAACATCTCACATTCCGCTCCTTCGATTTGCAAAAAAAATGCAAACAAACGAAATGAAGTCTGCAATCAAGGCGGCACGATGAATTAAAAGGAAGCAGATAAGGATCTCTGAATGTTAATTATAAGCGGTTGCCACGGGAACTCAGGATCTAGTAGCCTCTGCAGCAAACGGTGGAGTGCGGCAGCCAGTCCACATGACTTTTCACACTACAAAGAGTCCGTTGCGGTGAGTCCGTCATTCCAATACACTTTGGCCAAGAAGTGAATGATCTCGTGCTGTGATTCTAGAGGAGGCAGCCTGAAACCCTATGCCTCACCCCATATCTCTAACACAGGTACCACCTGCAAACAGTTCAGTAGGCAGTGCCAGCTCCTGTGCCAAGTAGCTCCACTATGGAATAGGGGGGGGGGAGGGGGGAATTGGCGCAAAAGATGTTAATATTTAACATCTTAAAAGAGTCAAGAGAAACACAGGAGCCGTTATTCCAGAAGACAATAAAAGACAGAACGAAAAAGTGTGTGCTCTTTTTCCTGAAGGAGGCCTCTGGGGCAAAAGACAAATACAGAGGTGCACACCAATATATATATATATTTTTTTTTTTTAACTGCAAAAACTATTGTTGCTTTGCCAATCCTAGGTCTTTAGAGAGCAGTTAGCGATGTGGGTATCCATCTCCTCAATCCTTATCAGACATTCTCCTTCGTCTTCGTCTTCGTCTGCTTCCTAACAAAGTGTCAGACAGACATTAGCCAGAGATCAAGTATGCAAACCAGGCCGGTGATTACAAAGAGGCGGGATAACACAAAGGCATCTCCGGAGCGGCAGAAGCGGGTGAGACTTAGCCGGGGATCATATGAAGCAGGCAGAGGCAGGACGAAAGCGAAGGGTCCTCCTGGTACTCCTTGGGGCAGTCACGAGATGCCAAGCTGGGTAGGGTAGAGTGCACTAGCTAGTCTCTTTGCAGTGGCAGTCCTGGGTGCACAACAGCGTTGACTCCGCCTGGCACACACACACACACGCACACACACACACACACACACACACACACACACACACACACACACCTTTAGATCAATCTGCTCTTTGCTGGATGTGGATCTTCTCTCGTTGTGTGCTTGCTCGCTCTCTCCCCTTCTTGCATGTGCCCATACACAGCCAGCCAGTCAGCACCACGCTGCCTCCACAGAGATTCCAGCTTGGAAGGAAAAACGTACCCACTCCCTAGACGGGCAAAGACTAGTCTGGGTGGGCAAAAGCAGAATTGGAGGTGGCGATGGAGTCAGACCTTACCCACCCCCAGGAAAAGAAAGAGAATAAAAGACCAAAAAAAAAAAGCGATTTGCATTAAAACCCCCTACTTTCACACACCCAGCTTTAGCGTGCTTCTTAATTTATTCGTTTCGCTGTTGTTTTAGAAAATTAGCTTCTCCTACAGCTCCTTTGTGGGGTAGATTAATGTGCCCCCTCTGGTACACCTCCCACTCCTTCTGCCCCCACCCTACCCCACAACTGCCAAGTTTTTCCCACCCAATGACGAGACACAGCCACCAACCCCTTATGAGAATACGCAGCGTGCTTGTTTTGTATGGGTATAGTGTGAGAGTGTGTGTGCTGCGTGTGTGTAAAGTGTGTCGCCTGTGTGCCAGCTCAGAGAGGAGGGGAGGGAGAGTGAGAGAGGCAGAGAAGAGAGAGAGCAAGAGGAGAAAAAAAATCTCTTTGTAAGTTATGGGAACACTCGGAGACAGACGCAGGCACTCATAAATTATACGCTTCATTTGCATATTCCTGGCATAAGACATTATGCAAATAGTGAAGCGATTTGCATAATGGATTCCTCTTGTTGCCTCAGTTGCCTCATGCCTCCTTTTTATTTAATAATGTACAAAAAAAATAAAAGGGTGAGAAAGAAGCAAGAATGCCGCATTGAGAATCAAATAAGCAGTGTGCCAGCACCCCGTCACACCAGCTCCACTCACAGACAGGGCTATCTAGCTATCTGTGTCGGCTACAGAGGATAGGTATGAAAGGCGTCAGGATCACATTCAGCCAAAACTGCCGTCACAAACTCAAAAAGAAAGAAACTAACAAGTAAATAGTGGAACTGAATAGTGTTTGACACCACTCGGAAGCGATAAGAAAGAATGAGAATACACGCGTGTTTGCGCAGGCTGAGAGTGTGTGTGTGTGTGTGTGTGCACAAGATACTCACCCTTAATGAGTCTATGCTACCTTGCCTCTTAGTGTGAGACGCAGTCGGACTAATTAAGACTGGTGGGCAGATGCGGGGGGGAGGGGAATAATGCCAGTTATTAAATAATTAAAAGCTCCTCTATCTTCCGCTTTTAACCTTGTCTCCTCCATTTGTCACCAAGCGAATGAGAAAATGAAAGAAAAAGCGGCGTGGCCAAGATAATTATTTAATCAACTATGACAGACATTCTAATTCAGGCTAATTCACAGCTAGTGTTTGCAGTGAACGCTAATGACATGCAAAAAAAGAATATTAATACACAGACCCAGTATACAAAATGTATCCGCAATGATAATTGTGATCACGTCTTTTAGTAAATCCGCTTTATAACTTTTCAAGACGGATTTAAAACAAGACAAGAGTATCAGGAACTTCACTAAGAATGAAGGGAAAGAAATCAGACTGGTTTTCAACACAGAAGAAATAGGATAGCATAGAATGCGAGTTTACAGTCAGAACAAGAAGAGTGAGGAGGCAGAGAGTGAGTGAGAGGGAGGGTAAGGTTGGGAGGGTGAAAGAGGGAGGAGAAGGGTAAGATAGGAAAGGGGGTGGGAGGTGGTTGCAGGAGGACTTTGATTATTTATAACAAAATGCCATTGCAAGATCCTGCATAGGGATCAGACAGCACAACGTCAACTGTAGTCAGCTGTAGTCCAATAAGCAGCTTGAAATCCTTCGCAGCGCTCTCTCAGGTCTATAGCACCACACCAGAGGAGCTGGCTGCTGGCTTCTCTGACAGCACCACAAGTAGCGTGGAAGCTCAGGCGGTGCCAAGCTCAGGGGGTGCGCAGGGCAGGCGGGCAGGCGGCAGGCAGGCAGACAAGCGGGCAAGAGGGAGGGCGAGCAGACAACAGCAGAAGAGGTAGCTAGCCAGTGAGGGGTGTTGAGAGCAATTCATCAGCTTTGGGAATCAATTAACCCGTGCGTTAATTAAAGTCAAGCTTATAGAACAAAAAAGAGGGTGGGTGAGGGCGGGGTAGGATGGGGGGGACATGGTGGAGGAAGGAAGGAAGAAAGAGGCGGAGGGGAGGGTACATGGAGAGAAAGAAGAGGGGGGTGGGCGAACAAGAGAGAAACAAGCTGCGAATGCGGATGATGGCAGTGAGAAGCTGGCACAGTGCCATCCATTCAGTGGTAGCGCCAAGGCGGACTGGCGTGCATTCTCAAGGGTAAGCGGCTAAATGTAGCGGCGAGAGGGGGGGTGCCGTGCCATTTGGCTGCTTTTGGCAACGTAGCGCTTTTTTTTACATTGTTTTATTTGGAGGAGCAGATGCAACCCAAATGTTTAAAACCAAGACTTTGCGGCGTAGGAGGGAGGTGGCACGGAGTTCTAGAGCCAAAGGCGCAACCTCAACTCAAAGCCGCAAGAGGAGAACATCTGCTGATGGAGATCTCCAAGACGCCTTCGGATGATTCGGAACACAGGGTTGTACTTCGGCAACATCAACGTAGTCCAGATGGGTCATCCAGCACCACAACGCGATGGAGTGCAGGAAAGATGGGGGTTGCGACGAAAACAACACAACGGGACTTTTTTTGCTCTTAATCAAGAAGATGCTGGCATGGGGGGGGAGATACCACCGCAACGGATGCCAGGGGGCAGCGCGAGAGAATGAGCTCTACCTCTAGGGACTGGTGAGGCACAGAGGCGGGCAGGAGACCAGGCATCACTAAACTTCAGGCTGTGGCACCGTCCTGAGGGTGCCAGCAGGGTATGAGGGGGCGGGACATGAAAAAGGACCTCCCCTCTTTCGTTTTTCCTCACCCTCCTCTCTTCTTTCTCAAGCTCCTTCCCGGTCCCAGCCAGCCAGCCAGCCTGCCTGCTAGTCAGCAGACGCCATGCCAACCTGCTCACTGCCTGGCAGCTGTGGCACACCCAGAGACGTTTGGCGGGGTTCAACAGAAATCGCTATCTTTCCAAAAGAAGGACAGACGCCATTTACGGATTAGCGGCAAAAGACATTTCGTCCACAAAATGCCAACGCAGAGGCTACATGGCGCCCGTGTTTGTCAAGCGGTATGCCAGCGGCAATCGGGGTGGCATCTGTCGCGGAAAGATAGAAGAGGACATGGAGATGGCACACAACGATGAGGTGCAGTCTGCCCGTCGCGGGTCGGTTGGCAAAGATAAAGACGATGAGGGACAAACAAAAGATGGCAATGAGCTTCTGGAGACTAATTAAAGTGACAAAAGTTTGTTCCGATAATTAGCGTGACAGATTTGATGAAGAAAAGGGGGACGGAATGGATTACAAACAAAAACGAAGACAAACACACACACACACGCCCAAGACAAAACAAAACAAAAGCGGCAAACTGTTATGTGAGAAGGGGAGGGGTGTGAACCGGGTGCCAACCCCCCTCCACTAAACCACACAATCTTCCAAAACAACACAGCACCTCGACAAGCCGTCTGCCAGCCTCTGTGGTGAGGAATGTCTACCATGATCATTGCCGCCGCAGCCGCTGCCAATCTGCCAATCGTCTGCCTGCATATAAGAGAGGGAGGAGGAAGAAAAGGACCTAGGGGACTATGCCAACGGCTCAACAGCAGCTGTTTACTAAAGCCACACACAAAAGAGAAGAGAAAAAAATCAGCAAACATGAGCATGCATACTAATGAGATGGCAAATTATAATCAGCCGACTGAATGGAAATTAATTGAAGGTTTTTTTCGTCTTTTGTAATTATCGCTAATGATCGTTGAGCGAGACGCCAAAAAAAGAAGAAGTTACCCGATTAAATACAAATCTGTTCCGAAAGCGCCTAATTTCAGCAAGAACCTATTCCTGACAGAGGAAAATGACTTAACAAATAAACAAGAACGTTAAAACACAGCAACTCTCAGGACGCAATAAACTCTACTTCTGCAAGCATGGGGGATGCTCAGCAGAACTGTACCAGACATGGGCAAGGAGGCTGGCAGCCGTGTGCGATTTATCTACATTCACAACAATCACCAAGGAGATGAATGGCTTCAGCTGTGGGCTCAACACCCCTGCATCAGTATAGGAGACAAGCATGGGGGATGCCACACATACAACAGACAAGCTGGACCCTGGTGGAGGGGGCACAAGAGATGGAAGGGGGGGGGGGGGTGTAGCAGGACAGCCACGACAGCAGACACTTTGAGGAGGCGGTACCCTCCCAATATAACCCGCCTAAAACTCTGCCAAACAGAGAAGGTATTGGTGAGGGGTGGGGGGTACAGTGGGAACATTTTAAGCATCCCACTTTTTTGTTATTCTTCTTTTTTGGGGTGGGGGGTATATATGTGAAAAGGGGTGTTCCACCATCTCCTTGCCAACCAACCAAAGACTGCCATACTTCACCCAGTCTGTTTTTTGGAGGTTCCCACCATCAGGGTGATACAAAGCAGGAGTACCGGGCGATTCGTGGGTCACAGCACTTACAGAGTTCGGAGGACTGCATCGTGGGTTCCTGCAAGATCCGTTGGCACCGGGCACTGAGCCAGTGATGGGCGCTACACCATGGAGTAAGACGGGCGGTTTGTTTGGTTCGTTTCATTAACAAAAGCGCCATGGATAAATTAACGCGCAATTAGCAAAGCCAAAGCGGGGGAGGGTGTTCGGGGTATGGATACCCCAAACTTTATGCACCACCTTTTCGTCTTTAGGAGGATTTTGTGCTGGACAAGGGGGCACGATTGAGGAATATGAATAATTGAAGAAGGCATCCAAAGGGAGGGATTATAAGATCTTTGTGCTTCCTACACTGCCTTGGCATAACCACCAAGTTGACAGAGCCAAGCCTGCCACCAGTGAGGATGGGGCTGGGGCAAATGGTGGCATCTTTCTGGGCATCGCCAGCACGGTCGCATTAAACCCGCGCTAATCACAAATACTGTTAACGATTTAATTCGTAATTCCTGTTGTGGCGGCTTTTTTCATACCCTTGGCGGCGGAACGCATGTGGATATTATAATCGTTTGGAGTTAATGAGGGTCGGATGATCTACCTTTTATTTTAATTCCATGGGGGATGTTAATTGCACCACGTCTTCATTATACAAATGGATTACAAAAAAAGCGAAGAAAAAAAAGCTGGCAGTGAGCAGGGGGGAAGGGGGTTACAGAGGGAAAGAAAGGAAAAAGGAGTATATTTTTCCATGCTTCTCCAGCAGCCAGCGTTCATATAACACTACACTACTTGAAAACAAGCAGAGAAAAGCTCCGGCAATGCTAGTCTCTCCAAGTCCTCCCCTGGAAAACCTTGCCTGTCTCTCCTCTCCCAGCTTTTCTGCCACATACTACTGCAGCCAGGACCACTGCTTTCCTTGGATGTGGATCTTACAATACGCCGGATTGGAGAAAAAACAAAAACCCTGCTCTAGGATTTAATTTCTGCCGATTGGATATTACTGTCATTATTAAAGTGATTAGTCTTCTGGCGCTGTTAATGTTGAGCTCTGTTACAGTGGTGTCGTTTGGCGGGCGAAGCGGAATGGAGAAGAGACAACAGGAGAGACTCTGGCGGGGCACTGGCTAATGTCCTCTGTGCTTAATCATCGTACAGCAGAATGGTTTTATGCATATTTCATTTGCATATCATTAAATCGCTAAGGCACACTGGCAACTGGCAGCAGCGCGAGCGGGGAGCGGGAATAGAGGAGCACAAAGTGTAAAAAAAAAGAAAAGAGCAACTCATTATGCGATGGCAATCTTCAAAGCTGCATGCCTGCTTTCCACCAACGTGCCAATTCCCTTTAATTCGACGTTAATTAAAAAAAAAAAAAAAACGGTGGGCGCGCTCAACCTTTCAGACTTGGATTAATTGAGTGTCTTCCAATCTGGGGAGGAAGAATATATATTGTATGTGACTCTGTGTGTGTGTATGTAAATTATGTGCATACATATGCACATATAATCACAGGGATTTTTATCAGAATGGCTAATTACGCGACACGATTTGTATGGAGATTTATTTTTTTAGGCACCGTGATTACGGTTTTTTTTTTACAGGTTGGATCAAATTGACACTGTTATTAGAAATGAAGTGATCCAAACAGAATCATGAAGTATTTTTGCTTTATTTTTGTTTGTTTTGCTTTTTGAAAAGAAATGAGGATGTACTGGTCTCCAATGCCCATTACTGGTCAGTGTTGCAGGTTGATGGGATGAGGCTTGGGTAGCACGACAGACCGTCTGGCAGGACGGGAAGTCAGTCCAGCAGCGGGCGACTGGCGCCCTGGGGCACGGGGAGAGAAGCGTGGGAAACGCCAGAGGGCATTCTCTAAAACCCTCTGCCTGCTTTTATCGGGGGAAAGACTAAACAAAAAACATCTCCCAATCTGCTTTCCACGTTTACTTTCTGGCCTTTGAAACAGATGCCGCATAATTTATGCGCAAATCAGCATGCTTGCCAGGTCCCTGATTGCATGCATTAAATCATTAGGGGTGATTAATCCTTTGTCTCTTATTCAGAGTCTGTGCCCACACCAGACCCAACCAAGCCACCAGCCTACCCCAGCCTATCCCCCAATCTGTCTGCTACACTGTCCTTTTTGTAAGGGACACAAGACGACCATTGTGGGTTCCCACGACACACACATGCAGCATGCAGTATTAATTGAGGAGTACAGAAACAGCACAGTCAGAGAGAGTGAGACTCCCAGTGGGCAGGTTTTGCCTGTACTGTACCAAACCCATTCTCTGCAAGTCTGCCAGAGTCTGACACCAGTGTTTTCCACCAAAAGAAAAGTTTAAGAAGTAGCTTTCGAAATTTGCTCAAAGGCTTTACTCAAGAAGTGCTCCATTAAAACCATTTTATGTGTTTGTGTGCAAATTATATGAATGGGAATTTTAGAGGCTTCATCACTTTTTTGTACATCCTACAAAATTAGCTAAGGGTGGGCACAAAATGTCATACTGAAATACAGGGAAAATACAAAAAGTAACCAATATAGCTTAACATGAACATAAAAATCAGGATATCTATCTCTGTACAACAGGAAAAAAATTTGCGCCCAACAAATTCCATCCTTGTTCCTACCCACATTCTTCTCATTTTCGTGTGCCAAATACCCTTGGGTTATTCAACAGGATATTCAAATGAACATGAACTCCGCACATGCACACTTAGTCCAGTGTGTAAACGCCAGCGATGAAAGCCATGGGGTGGGCCGGCGGCGAGTGTGAGATGGCAGAGGTAGTGAAGCGCGGCAACGGTAGCACTGTAGCATTGGCAGCAGCGGCGGTGGTGCCGGGTATCAGACTGGCGCTCTGAAACCACGATTCATGCAGATGTCGCTGTAGTACTTCCAAAAGCTTCCACAAGCACACGGAGGAGGAGGAGGGAGAGTGGAAAAGGAGGAGGAGGAGGAGGGGAGGTAACGAGGACCTCGTTTGGCATCACATGCACAACCCGCTGTCATATGTTTTTAAACAACCACGCGTGTTTAGGTGGCAAGGTTAGAGGGGGTGGAAAAAAGAAGGTAGGCCATTGGTACACAGCCTGAGGAGGGGAAGCGGTCGGATTGGTGCGAGGACAGAGAGGAGTGCACAGGTATCAGTGAGAGAGATAGGCATGGCGGCACTTTAATTGGGATTGTCTGTATGTAGGCATGCAGATGTAAATAATTTCATTCTGGAACAGGAAAACGTAAAGCGGAGCCGAGGGGGTGCCTGTAGCCTGCGGAGTGTCGCATGGAGAACACATTATGCAAAGTGCTTTCATTAATATGCATAAGGGTCCGCTTCATTATGCAGACCCACCGCTAAAGCAATATTGTTTGGCGCTGCCGCCGTGCTCTTGTTACAGTCTGGGAATGTTATCTCTCTCTGAGCAAACACAGCCCTCATTTCCTCTGCTCTAACCACTTTCAAAATGTTTAATTATCGCATACATCCCTGGTGTTCCATTTGAAAAGAAAACAAAAAAGAAACTGAAGTCTGGAGGACAGAGGACTGACTGCATATTAAAATCATCCCCCCCTGGCCCCCACCATCACCACCCCCTACGTCACCTTATTCAATCCATCCTACAGCTTTAAACTATCTTGGCTCTGATTTTTTTTTAACGACTGAGCCAAAGTGGAACTGGAGGCAGCCCCCACATGCATTTTTGAAATGGTACAGTCCACCTTCCTGATGCCTCTCTGACAAATGACATCAAACAAAACAAACATACTGTAGAAAGGCTCGTGGGACTCTGTGAAATATGGAGCAATAAACCACTACAGACTGACTGGAAGCTATAAAAGGGGTTTTACATGGCATAGACGGCAAAAACATCCCAAACAATCGACAACAACACAACGCTCGTAAAAACCGACGCTAATCGTGTCATCTGCTGGCTGGGCTGAACACATTAGTCACTGATTGAAAACGGATGTACGGCATCGCCTGAAATTCTGAGACTTGGCAAACAAACAGACACAGGGGCTGCAAGAACACTGGAGGGGGAATAGACGAGTGGTTTGGTGAGGGAGGGCTTTGCGCTGTCTTCCAACAGTGAGTCACTCAGCCCTCCAGCTGTACTTGACCTTGTCAGGATATCAGAGGCCCAAGCATGGCCGAGTCCTCCAGAGGCCTGGCTCTCAGCTTCCCCGGGAGCCTACTCAGGCACAGCCTGCAGGGGGCCACAGACTGGCACGGAGAGACGCAGCAAGGACCAGGGGGAGCTGTGGCGCAGCTGCTGCCATACACAAGGGCCTTGACAGCTATTCGGGCAGCATAATAAGTGTTTTGTACCGTTCAAGGAGGTAGAGAGGATTGGAAGACGACTGATTGTAACCAGAGCTTGAGCCTCAATCATTTTAATTGTTCTCAAGCTAAATACTAGAGGTCAATCCAGTTGCCGGGGTTAAAAGCTAATCAGTGTTTTTTGAAATCCAAGCAGCCTTGATTAATCTCTAGGTGCGCTATGAAAATAGTGCCATGTGATTGCATTACTAAGTACTAATTAAAGAATTATGGTACAAAGGTAGGTCACAAGATGGTTTCAAAACAGCCACACCAAAAAAAAAAAATAATCCAAAAAACCTTGACGGTAACACCAAAAAAAAGATATCAAGTCTATAGTCAAAATCATTCCACTGAAAGCCCTGTGATTAAGAAAACATCTTATTTCAGCCAGTTGACAAAATAGCCAGGTTGGTCTGTCTTCTTTTGATACAAAAGACAGGAGGTGACAATGTGCCAAAGAATCCCACTCATTTATCGCATAGAGACTCTGCTGTCCACAAAGCGAAGCGGCTCGCTCTCATGTGTGTCTCTCCAATGCCAAACGCATTGTTATTTCAGGAGCCCCTCTCCCTTTTCCTAGCTTAAACAGTTTAACGCGCACATTAATGGCTCTTAGGGATGTCTGAGCTCCTGGTATGAGAAAGGAGGCTAAGGTTTCCAGGCCTTAGCAGGCTATATCGTTACATTCACGGGGAGCCCTCACAAATCTCACACTTGAGCCGTTCATCCCTCCATCTCCAAAAATACAAGGAACATTGGGAACAATGACAATGCGTCACTACATAATTTGGGTATGAGACGACGGGGGCCCACATAACCTCAGCTAATGCTAAAACTGCCAAAAAGAACATGCTCATTAGTTTGGGGGGAAAACCACCACCATGGCCTAATTGTACAAAAAAGTTGTCAGGCAGTGGCCTCTCTGTGACCGCCAACTGCATGAGACCCAGTACTGTAATTTGGTCTATATTTCCCCTCTCGTTCTTGTTCCTTTCCTTCCATATATGACTGTGTCAACTACCAGAACTGGGAGTGTACACACACACACACACACACACACACACACACACACACACTAGGCTAATTTGCCCTTAAATGCTGGCCTTTTCCACTCGCTCAGTGCCCCCCCAAACCCCCATCCCTCCTCTCCTTCGTCTCAGCAGCCCTGCTAATGAGCAGAGCTATGCAGGCGGGCTGAGGCGAGCTTAACAGTCCCGCTCAGGCCAAGCAGGGGCAGTGTAACCCAACCTAAACGTTCCCACGGTGTTCTCCCGCCATTCACCCCACGGCCTCTCACACTCGGCGGCGAGGCGAGGGAAGGGAATGCGTGTGTACTCCACCGACGAAGCTGCTTCAGCCCAGCAGTCTGTTCACACACACACACACGCACACACACACACACACACACAAACGACATCGGCGGCAGCAGCAACACAGAGAGAAGTAACACTATCTCTTTAACCGCTTGCCCGGCATAGATTAATTGGTTCCTGGTAATTCTATCAGATTAGTATTAATGCGCTGTCGCCAAGGCGATCGAGGTGACCTACACTGTCTCGCTGGCTTTTTATAAACTTGCATGAAGGTCAAACGCCAATCATCCACACAATATGATAATGCGCCTTTAAATCCGGGAAGAGGATGTTATTAGTGGTGGCAGGGACGGCTTACATGGTAGTTGTTGTAACAGGAGAGCTGCAAAGAGAGGCCTGTTTATATATGGAGGTGTGAGCAGAGAGAGGAGACAAAGTGGGCTGTTTCATTTTTGGCTTGCTGTGATTGATCTGTCCTAAGACGTGTGTGTGTGTGTGTGTGTGTGTTTGTAGTCCCTATGCTGTACCAAAATTCTCGGAACAAAGTGTGTTGGCTGCAAACAGTGAAATATAATCCTGTCACATCTGTGAATATACATAAATATCCATAAATCGTTACTGTACTGTCAAGTTTTTAAGTCCTAAATGGCTTCATAAATTGGTTTTCACATTATGGTGCCAAGATTCCATGTCCTCCATATTTAATGCTAATTTAAAATATAGGGGGGGAAGGACTTAAATGAATGCCTGAGTCTGATATTACAGAGAGAGAGACAGAGAAAGCAGTGAAGCTATAGCCTTACAGAGCTCGCCGGCAGAGACACAGCAGAGCCTCCTACTCACACAAGGAAGGGCTGTCAGAGATCCATTAAGATATAGACTGCAACATGACAAGAGGGCCTGACACTTTAGACAGCCTGATTCAGCGGAGAGTAACGTCCCCCTCGCGTGGCCTCACACCTCCAGTGAGGAAAGGGAGCAGCGAGCGCAGGATTGAGGGAGGGAGGTGTGAGGCAACCCTTGGAGAGCCAGTATCTACAGCTCCTCCAGAGCACCAGCCTGAGTGAGACAGGAGCCCAGGGAAACCAGAGGCCTTTTGCTGTCTGTGATCAGGGCAAGCAAGAGAATGTGTGTGTGTGCGTGTGTGTGTCTGTGTGTGTGTGTGTGTGTGTCTAAGTATGTGTGTGTCTGAGTGTGTGCCTTCTTCCTCGGTGCCTCCTCCCACAGGGCCTGAACCGGGCAGCTGGCAGGGGAGCCATTACCCACGCGCCTCTGACAGCTCACTCTCTCATTACAGCAGCAGGCAGCCCAGCCTGAGCCTGTGGTTCCCCTGCTGCAGCTGCACCACAGAGTCCAACACCCTCAGTCTCCTCTCTGTGCTGTGCCTCACTCTCCTCTCTGCTGCTGCAGCTCCAGCTCCGGATGCTCTCCTAGACTGCCCCTGCTGGAGCTCCGTCACAGAGCCCAAACACCCTCATCCTCTTTTATGTTTAACTGAGGCTCAGTGCTTTACTCTTAAAAAGGTTATTAGATATATAAAATAGAGCACAACATAGCTTGCTGGAGTCGATTGGAGTATCTTTCTTTTTTCCTTTTTTTTTCTGAGAAACACGACATACAATCACTCACTAGTCACAACTCGCAGCATGCAGGTGCTGCATTGTGATCAGCTGAAGCTGATATCTGAAGCGATGGCTTACGCATGTACGGCTGATTTAATAGAGGCAGGGTCTTTCTTGCTGAATGTCTCACTCTCTCTGAAGTACACCAAAAGCCAAGCACAGCGCTGTCACTTGGCCAAATTACGTGCGCTTCAAAATTTACAAGCCTGTCAAGAGATCCCCATCCGCAAAGCCTGACCCCACCAAATTACATCAGGCTGCCAGTCACCCAGAGAGAAAGGCCAAAATGTCTCTGCAGAACAGACAAGAGACAAGGGGCACGCGCAGGTTTAGGAAAATGACCTCTGCTGGCAAAAATCTGCTGCGACTGCATTTTCCCCCTAAAGCGCTATGACAGATTTAATTGGATCAAACAACTCATATCTCTTTGTCTTGGGAGCTTGTGTGTTTGAAAGTGTATAAGAGTGTGTGTGTGTGTGTGTGTGAGAGAATGTGTTTGTGTATGTGTGAGAGAGGGAGAATGTGTGTGTGTGTGTGTGTGTGTGTGTGTGTGTGTGTGTGTGTGTGTGTGTGTGTGTGTGTGATATTCAAGTAGTAAGTTGCTATTCAAGTGCAGAGGCCAACCAAAACACAGGAGCCCAGTGAAGCCAGCGCTGTGCATCTGTAGCTGCTTAAGCCCTGTTAGAGCAGGCCCGAGGCCCGCTTCAGCACTGCTCAGATCGCAAATAACGGCCCAACGCAAATAAAACTAACATGCACTCAGCGGACCTGTCCCCCGTCCAAGGCAAACCTTCAGGCCCTCAGCCTGCCATCGCCAGAGAGGAAAGAAAACACGGTCCACAATGGAACGCTGATTCTGAATGGCAAGATTAATAATTGAGAGGATATCTAAACAAAACAGATTTTGAAACACCTCACGTCCACACAGCTGTGGGTATGAACATGAAAGTCACTTTGGACTTGTGGAAAAGGCTTGACAAAACATGTCTAGAGAATAATGATGAAAGGATTGGTGTTTCTTCAGGATTTTTGTCCTCAGTGCACTGGTCTGTTGGAGTGTCCTGTCCTAGCATGGCTGTAGTCTATCTAGGTGTTGGAGGAATAGATAGGGGTGTTAAAAACCATAAAGTGTGCATGTATAGATTGTAAGGAGACTGTGTTAGTCAGCGGTGAAAAATGCTTTCAGATGTGGGGAACCAGATCCAGGGAACTGGACAGAGGCATCATGTCGGCACTGAGAATGATGCCCGGCATGTTGATGCAAGCCCTTGGTTCTCAAGACCCAAGAGTGAGATAGATAAATAGAGAGAGAGAGAGAGAGGGATCAGTACACCTTACTGATGAAAGTGTGTGTGTGTGTGTGTGTGTGTGTGTGTGTGTGTGTGTGTGTGTGTGTGTGTGTGTGTGTGTGTGTGTGTGTGTGTGTGTGTGTGTGTATTGCTGGCAGACACACATATGTATGCACTTCTTTGGGAGTTTAGGGTGGGGGCAGACTGTAAACTCAGTCCTCTTCACATCCACGTCTTATATGCAGTCCCTTCAGGGAGACATAAAAGAGCAGCCAAAGATCCATTCAATCTTTTACAGATTATGAACACAGGGGAGTTTGGGTCAACTTTTCCTGCCTTGGCCTTTCTGGCCAACGGAATTAAGTGGCGTTTTCGGTGGGAATGCTCGAGCATTTGAGCAGCCACCACAAGAACAAAAAGAGGAAATGTGCCCTTTACAGCTTACACTGCTTTTATTCCCTTTATTTCAACTATTTTTATGGATTTGCCTTTTTTTTGCTAGCGTGTGTGTCCAGGGCGCGTAGGAAATGGTTCATTAAATAGGAATGCCCATTTTTCCTTTTATTTTTTAATGTGGTGCACAGGGATATTACCCAATGCGTACAAAGAGTGGAAAGCCAGACTTCCTCCTGGCTCGAGCACGGCACTCATGCTGGCTTCATTAGACGGCTGAATTCCAGGCCCAAAGACGGGACTATCAGGGGGCATATGACCAAGAGGATGAGAGGTAGGAAACAAGAAGTTGGGAAAGTGAGAGAAGAGAGGAGAGAGGTGAGGGGTGGGTAAATGGGATGAAGAGATGGAGGAAGAGGAGGTAGGATGAAGGGAGCAAGGGGAGTGCATGGGTGTGATGGACCGCAAGACGGTGAAGAGTGATGAAGAGAGGGAGGCTGAGGAGGAGATGCACCTCATTTGGCTTCAGGGGACAGATGCTACAGGAGAAGAACAGAACAGAACAGAGAGAGAGAGAGAGAGAGAGAGAGAAATTAAATAACTAAATAGACAAATCCTCACACTCAGGAGGAGATGGGATAGGGTAAAAAGAATGCAGGTCCCGCTATGATCACAACTAGCCTAATTAGAGCTGACAATGGCCCCGTGCTAATTAACGTTGATCGTGCTGATTGTTCTTTCTGAGGCTCGGTCCCACACCCCAGGGCTGGTGGTGACCCGGCCCCGTGTGGCACATCCTGCTCTGATTAGGGCTCATGCATGCCTGTGGGAGTAACAGGGGGAGAAGCCACTCAGGATGACACCACAAGACATTTGCGAGAGCTTGGCTTAATTTTTTGATGCAACATTGTGGCTATTTATCATGCCATGCATTAGTGATTTAGTCTACTTCTAGGCTAAGAGAAATTAGATAGATAGATAGATAGATAGATAGATAGATAGATAGATAGATACTTTATTGAACCTCAAGGGGAAATTCAAGGGTCTCAGTAGCATACAGACATAACACACAACATGCAGAAATTCAAAGAAAAATGCAAAATTCAAAGAAAATCTCTGAACAAAGATTTCAGTCTAGGACTAGGCTTAATCCACGTACGGGAAACTGGCCATATAAGACAGTTGCGAGATCTTGGCTTAATTTGTTAATGCAACATGGTGGCCATTTTCACAAGGAGCATTAAATCAAATAAACACTGCTCTCTCCTTTTTCCCCTAGTGAGTATTACAGCACAAAAAGCTTCTGCTTCAAAAATCCTCTTCTATTCTCTGTTTTTTTAATGCCCCTTCCAATGTGCGAGACTAAATTGGATTTTCTGAGCACTGTTTTCTAATTTGAAACATCCATCATTTATTATTAAAGAAAGAAAAGGAAGAGAAAGGAAGACTCGCCTAAGGCTGAGTCCTGTGCCCCCACCCTCCTCTACACATACACATAGACACACACACAGGCTATTTCACTAAACACACTTTTAAACCTGTACCTCTTACATCCACATTGCTTAACATCCTCTGTGTCTCAATTTGTGGGATGAATGGCTAATAAATATATGGGCAGTGGAAAGGACGGGCAGAGTAGGAGTGATGTACACAGACGCTGGGCTAGCGAGACAGGGAAGACTCAGATGTGTTTGGACGGGAAGACTCAGATGTGCTTGGACTGAATACTGAAGGAGAGAGACAGAGACAGAGGGAGGCAGATACACAGACAGACAGATGGACGGACAAAACTAAAGAGATGAAGAGAAAGGCACACCACTCCAAAAAGCAGCCCAAGCTATCACTCATGTTCAAAGAAAAAAAAGAAGAAAAAAAAAAAGAAGTGCCTCTGTGTCCTTCAGTAATCCTGTTCTGTATTATCGGGATCCTGCAGCTAAGTGTTGCAATTAGGACACCCTTTTTCATGCAAATCAATTTGACAGCACAACAATCAGTCGGTTACGCCAGCCCTCACTCTCTCTCGCTCCTTGGCTCTTCTTCTCTATCTGCCCCCCCCACCACCACCACCACACACCCCGCTCCCATGCTCGCTCTGGCATTTGCGGTGGTGGCCACATTTGCATTATTTATCATATCAGCCTGAGTGTGTACGTGTGTGTGTGTGCGTGTGTGTGTGTGTCCGGGGCTGCAGAGCCCCGTGCTGCTGATTAGTGTGGCATTACACATGTTAAGCACAAAGGAGAGTGATTCCTATTCCACATGTCTCCCTCTCACACACACACGTACACACACATGACTGTCTTACCCAAAGTTTTAAAAAAAAAAACATACAAACAACAGGCCTGATATCAGCTTGGTAGCGGCTGGTACCAAACACACTCAGGTAGAAATGGGGTACAGCAGGGAGGACCACGAGCCGAATCAGTCAGAAAACCTCCCATGAATCATGCTGTGTGAAGAGCGGGCCAGAGTCAAAACAAACAGGGCGCAAGCAGACAGACCACCCCCCCCCCCCCTTTCACTCTCTCTCTCCCTTTCTCCTCTCAGCTCCATTTTTCATGACACGCGCAGAGAGCAATGCTTAACAATAGGGATCACTCTAGCTCTCAGTCCGACTGGCAGTTCTTTTGGGGTGCGATTATGCAGAATTGCTATGCATGGCAGGTGGCGCTACAGCCTTGTGGTGGTGATGTGAGCTGTAAAAACACTTCTACTGACACTAGCATGCATGGTGGCATGATACATAGCATAAACATAGGAAACATTGTATAGACACAACCATACCAGCAGAGAGGTCAGAACTGCTTACTCTGTATGCACACATTTGTGTGTTCGGTTTACACATGTTTTTACATGACATTATGACACTTTGCTTTGCAGTGCATCAGTTATAAATAGGTACCATTTGTTCATAGGAGGAGTCCTATCACAGAGCAATGTGGACTTGTGGCACGGTGATAGATGGATGCAGCTTGATTATCATTAAAAAGTCATTTACAAGACAAATAGGGATGAGGTTTTCAAATTATACTTACTTTATTGTAGATTCAGGTTTGAGGATGGCAGGGCTGTTGGTTTTATGCGGGTGGTTACTCATTACTGTTCAAAAACACATGCACGCACGCACGCACACACACACACACACACACACACACACACACACACACACACACACTCACACACACAGACACGCCGCCTGGGAGCTAGAGAGCTGGCATTGAGTTCTAGGCAGTCAACAGAGCAGTCACTAAGGAAGAGCTGGCTCTCCAATTAAACATATGGCAAGGACACTTCTTAGGACCATAGCAACTTCTCTGGCTTCCTCCATTTTTTTGCTTTCATTCTCTTTAAATGCCTAGATTTTTTTTTCCAGTATCTGTAACAAAGTCCTAAGGAGAAAAGAGAACCAAAGTGTGCAGGGCTGAACTAGCCAAGAGAATCGGGGTGATGGTGGTGGGGTGGGGTGATCTTTTTTTTTTTCCCCTTAGAGGTCAAGTAAATTAAAGCTGACAGAAGTAATATCGGAGGAGAGGAAAGATTAAAAGAAGAGAAGGCGAGCACAAGGGGCGAGAGAGCCGCTGCAGGACGGGGGCTGCACTCCGCTCCGTGACTTTAAACTGAAATCTCAATCTGGCAAAGTTTGTTCCTTAAAAGGAAATCAGAGGGCTTAGCCCAGGCGGCGTTGCCTTGAATGTCATGAATAAACATCAGATTGCCTTTCTGCGCATACATCATACATCACAGGACGACACCACCTAATGGAGGAGGACTCCTCTGCCTCCGACACATGAAAAGGCAGAGAAATTACCAACCAAACCACACTGCGGTGGCGCTTTTAAATGGACTGCTGAGAGACAGGAGAGAGGGAGGGAGGGAGGGACAGAGGGAGAGGGGTAGAAGCAGGGGAAAGAGGGAGAGGGGGTAAAAGAGAGAGAGAGAGGAGCGAGGGGATTCTTTGACTAAAATGGCTTCCAAAGATAACCATCTTTCTGCACCGTTCCCATCCAAAAGAAAATAACGGTGCTGAAATTTGTGAAAATAATTACAGTAATAAACCAGTCCCTTGGAGCACATTTTTTTCCTCTCCTCTCCCCACAGACACACACTCTCTCTCTCTCACCCTCTCCCGTTTCCTTCTCCTCCTCCTCCCATCCCTCTCTACCCATCAGCCATTCTCCATATCTATTCTCTCCGCAGTCTTCTGTTGATTCTCTTGCACATTAGGGAGCACTTGCTATTCCAGACCGCCTGTTTAACAAAAGAGGGAGTGCATTAATCTGGATGCTCGGTAGGAAATGAAATTGCATTTATCACAATGTCCCGTGCTCCGCCGCCGCCACCGCCCCAACGCGCGCATGAAAGGCCGGCCTGCCGGATTCGGTGAAATGTCATCTCTGAACACACAGGGACGTCTGATAAGAGCGCCGGCCCACGGCTGACACCGTGGCATAACAAAAATGGACAAATGGACAGACTGATGCAATCCAAAGAGGGGTGGTGTGTGTGTGTGTGTGTGTGTGTGTGTGTGTGTGTATGTGTGTGTGTGTGTATGGTGGGTCGGGGGGGTGGAAGAGAAAGAGAGTGGAAGTAGGAAAATAGAGACATGCAAACATACTCCATTATGTATTCAAATAGGTACAGGACAGCCATAAATCCTTATCTGTCCTATTGATTAGGTGAATGAATATATAATAGCACCAGAGCGCTCATATTTACTTGCAGCCAGAGTCCACACTGGAGTATAACCTGAGACATACTCAAGGTCCACCCTGCACTTATCACCATAAATAAATCATGCATAATTGTTTAATATTTTATGAGGGAACAGTTGAATACTAACATGTAATCGATAATTGGATACTAAAGTATGAAAAACAGGCTCATTTTCAACTCTAGCTTATCCATCATTTCCTCCGCACAGGACTAAGATCAGTGTCTGCATCAGTGTTGGACACTGGTGAGCCTGAGGCAACTTAAAAGTAAGCATACACGCACAGTGAATCTGCTGGAAAATTAGACAGGACATGCTAATTGGTCTATATGGGCTGAGCATATTGTATGTGTGCACATGGATGCACATACACACGTGTGTGTGTGTGTGTGTGTGTGTCCGTCTGTCTGCTTGTGTGTGTGTGTGTGTATGTGTGTGTGTGTTTGATAAGGTGCGGCGATGCACACCTTGCCTGAGAGACAGGGCAAGAGAGAGAACAAGAGAGAGAGAGTGGGAGAGGCTTGTGCGGCAGACTGCAGTAATTTCTTTGATCATTTTTAATGGCCGCTCTTTCATGTGGGTCCACGGCTCGCACACAACTCCCTGCAGGTGTCATTTCACTCCTCTAGTTCTGGGATTAGTATGCAGCAGGCAATAAAAACCTGGGCCATTACACCGCACTGCACACATACATAATCTACAGCGGGATCATTACCTTTTCAAAGGACGATAGCAGCTCCTGTCTACGGAGGGAAGGAGAGGGGGAAGAGAGAGTGAGAGAGAAAGGTAGAGTGAGAGAGAGAGAAAAAGGGGGAGTGAGGAAGGGAGAAAATAGAGATAGAGAGAGAGAGAGGGAGAGGCATATAGCGGTGGACAGACTGACAGACATAAAGACAGACGCAAACAGTGCCGAACTGCTGAGAGAGAGATATCTATCTAGGCTTTAACAGTGTTGATGGCTTACAGTCATTAATGAGGATCCGTACAATTCAAGCTGCCGGTCCCCAGAGACGGATGCTGCTGATGGAGTGCATCTCTTCACCTGGCTGGAACGCCACTAGAGAGCAACATGGTCCTGCCGTTCTGTACTGCTACACTTCCATCATGCGGAGAGATAGCCTGATCTCTGCTCTCCGGCTCACCAGTGATAATGAGAGGCCATAAAACAGGTAAATGAGCTGGATGTCTGACAAATGATGCAAAAGTGTGTGATGAAGCAACTCCCCAAAACGCAGTAAGCCACAGCACCCCATCCATCCTCTATGGGTTTGCTGCTGCTGCTGCTGCTGCTGCAAAGATGGCTGCCGAGCCTGCTTGGCCAAACAGAGCCTCGACAGGAAGCCTCTCTCACAGGCTCTTTCTGTAAAACACAGCCTGCACTTCCTCCTGTTTCCGGTAACTTCTCTGTAAATGTTCACAGTATGAGGCCTTGGGGAGCCATCCCAGCGAGCCGCTCACCACAGCAAACCCCTTTACCAAACACCGCGCCACGTGTAGCCTACAACCAGCAAGATGGGCGAAAGAGGAGGTGAACTGCGAAAAACGTACAAAGCCATTTTTATAGCATGTGAAATCTCTTCAGTCCAGTCCTCTCATTCATTATTAAGCATGCTCAGGAGATCTATTCCCTGCTTGTTGTGAAACACAGCTCCTGCGCTTTACCAGCTAGGCGCTCACAAACCCAAACTCTCAGGGGAAGCCAACCGAGAACGTGGTCGAATTTACAACCCTGTCTTTATTTATTTATTTCGGTATAAACCTCAAGCCTGAGTCTACCCACACCAATGGGCAGCGGTCGAGATTCGCATGCAGGCAACCATCCTGTTTACTTGAATCAGAGACAGGTCTGTCAGCCTCTTGCACCATAAGCAAAAGTCTGGGCTCGGCCTAAAGCAAAAAGCCTAGAAATCATGTCTTCCATGACAAAGCAAGTGTAAGCCACATGAAATCAAGTTAATAAGAGACAGCTGAACTATCATTAACCCATACACCCTTATATTTTCTTTTCTGACATGAAACTGTACTACAACCATCCATCGACTCACCTCAGGCCGTTAGTCAGACCTCACCAAGAAGCTCAACTTATTGGACCTCATCTTGGCATAACTGCCCTCTCATAGCACAACTAATGGAGCCAAGACACAAAATGATTCAAACAGACTAAAGGCAAACGCACACAACAAATAATTGTACGACTACTTGCCTGATGTAATATAATAGCCTATCCACACTCCGCTGACGCAAACCTGACCTTCCCTTGCCATACATTCACAAGAATTCATTATGGCAATTAGTACCACAATGCATAGAACATGAATGACACAGGCAGGCGCTGAGCTACAGATCTGGTGCAGGGACAGATGGGAAAAGGTAGGAGGCCAGAAAAGGTCCAGTCAGTGTCAAAAAATGGACTTCCTGGCAGATGTGCGCTGGTGGGTCCTGATGAACAGATCTGATTAAGCGCAAGTGATCAGGGCCCCCGGTTCCTGGTTCCTCCTCCTCCACACATACATACACACACACAACAATGAGCCGTCCACCCAAAGAGCACAGCACAGCTGCACAACAGCTGTGGGCAGTCGTGCTGAAGACCAGGAGAGAGCCGGGCTGCCCGATGAAATGGGAGAGTTTGGGAACAGATTAATAGATCTCTGGAGGTTAAGTAAACATAATCTGATATAACTCTGCTTGCGTTTAAGCTGCTGGCGACGTTTCGCCGGCACTTTTATCACTGTAATCTGCTGCCAAGCAACCCCCCCCTTTACATTTTGTTTCTTTCCCCTCCTGACGATATTTGTCAGGGAGATGAGGCCAGACTGTGGCTGTAACCGACAAAAAAGGCACTCTTCCAAAATGTTCCAGATCACTGGTCACCATTTGTTCTGCCTGAATTCAGTCCAATCAAACAATATTAACAGTAGCCTTGCACTTGCAGGTCCGCATGTAAGACACGCCGAGACCACTGAGAATACCAAAGATGTCAGATCACTTTAAACGTTTTTATTTCGGAAAATTTTAAGCATTAAGATAAAAGCCTCAATTAAAATGCAGAGGTGGAGCCGATGCGGCCCATGTGAATTGGCTTGGCCTCAGCAGCCAGTGTGTGCTAGGGGCTAAAATGCAATGCACTGTCTGTCTGGGGGGCAGCATCTGCATATTTATCTGCAGCCGCCGCAGATGTCCGCGGATCCCTGAGCAGAATGATGCCCACTCATGGCTTCCGTAACGTCTCCCCCCAAGTCCAGGGAGCCCAGGGGTCCCAGAGGTCTGATAAAAGGGCTCCGATTTAGTGGCAAACGCTCACGTTTTTCCAGGCGTGGGCCTGCGGTTCACTTTAATTGGCCTTTTCTGCTGCCGTGAACCTTAATTACTTTGTTCCTGGATTAAAGGCCTCAGCCTGCTCTGACGAGGCCAGGGTCCTAACCTTCAGCGGGCTGCTGGCCGGTTCACCTTCCGTTTCTCACTCACTACCTCAGACAGCCCTACTGCCAGCCTTGCTCATAAAAGGAACGTAACCCTTACAAATGTTATTGCTATCTTATCTTTTACCTTTTCTTTACCATCATGATTTTCATATTCTTTTCCAGATAAACAGAACTAGTTATTGCTATTAACAACTTTGCATCCCCAATAAACACTCCAGACTTTCCATTTTCATTACAATTTGTACATTTCTATTTATCTGTTTTTAAATATGTTTTTATGTGCAGCTATACAGAAAGACTTCCTTGATGCTATGGGCAACAACATCAATTTGGTTTTGCACCAAGACTCAAAACCAAAGCAGTGCCCTCAATTTCCAAAAGAAAATGTGGGGTCAATGTGTGCATACTGTATGCTGGAAATCTCAAAACAAGCCTTGAAAGTTGTCCTTTCTC
The DNA here is from genome assembly GCF_018492685.1 of Alosa sapidissima. Taxonomy (NCBI): domain Eukaryota; kingdom Metazoa; phylum Chordata; class Actinopteri; order Clupeiformes; family Clupeidae; genus Alosa; species Alosa sapidissima. The sequence goes on from NC_055970.1 coordinate 32,163,283, forward strand.
TTAATGTCCTACCGTCTATCACACTCCTTTCACATTCTCTTTATCGACCAAAAACTATTCAAACAGACCAATGATTTCATCTGAGCCTTTCAACATCACTGACAAGAAGAAAGAAAGAGAAGAAAATGACCTTGTCCTCTTCACCTCATGTAAACCATTGACAAACAATGGCCTAGCCACTGAGAGAGCCACAGATCTGTGTTGTACTTGTATATCTACATATTATTTGGGATCAAGGTCTTTTACAATTAATCTGAAAAGGCAGAACTACCAGTAATGTCATACGTTCAGAAGTGTATAACAAGATCCACCGATCCATCCAGAAAGAGCTTCTGTTCTGATTTGAATAACAGTCGTCAGAGTGAATTTACAAGGATAAGGAAATCATAGAAAAACAGAAAAAGAAACATTTACAAAACAAAAACAAAACTCCTTGCACAAATTATTGTGGGGGTTGAGAGAACAGGAAAAAAGCAAGAGTTTTTCTAAACTGATTAATTCTTTTGACTGGAACAGGAGAACACCTGAAGGATAGCAACGATAAAATACTAATTCATCATTTGTTTATCAGCAACAGAATCACCTACCAGAAAATATTGAAATAAAAATTGAACTGTGAAATTCCTTTTCAAATGAGTTCTCTAATAATGTTCTTATTTTCAGGGATGCACATCAGACAACAGGAATTACCAAACTGCCTTAAAAAGCTGGCAAGACTACAAAGAAGCCAAGAAATAAATGCAAGCGACAGTGTGTTTGGTCTTTGCGTCTGTGCATCTGCTTTTGTGCCAGTGTTCATGTACGTTTAGAAAATGTGTGTGTGTGTGTGTGTGTGTGTGTATCTGTGTTTGTGTGTGTGTGTGTGTGTATGTATGTTTATTAGGGGTACACGTCTTCGTACCGAACCGTTTAGGTACAGGACATTAGGTTCAATACAGAACTACAATGTACAAAATAGCTGTCTTTAATGGTAATCAACAGTAGGCTTTTTTGCTTACGGACCATGTTTTAAATTCAAATTCAATATCCCACACAAACATATTAAGTAGTGAACCACATGTTAGTTTAGACAATTAATGTAAAAAACATTTGACACCTTTTAAAAATACTATTCTCGTTGTGCATCAACAATATTGTCAGTGAATTTATGTTAGCAGTACCTACATGCTTACTGTACCAAGAATTAACCAAACCGTGACTTTCAAACTGAGGTTAACACCGAACCGTGACTTTAGTGTACCGCTATACCCTTGCATGTGTGTGTGTCTGTGTGTGTGTGTCTGTGTGTGTGTGTGTGTGTGTGTGTGTGTGTGTGTGTGTGTGTGTGTGTGTACGTGTGTGTGTGTGTGTGTGCGTGTGCATGTGTTTCTACTCCCCCTATACCCATGTCCTTCAGAGCAGAGTGTGTTGCAGCTGGCCCAGCGTGGACAGCAGTGAGTGATAGACTAATCGATGGGAGGCCTAATCAGCCAGCTTAGCTCTAATACCCTGGACAGGTTCACATCATTATCATATCAGGCTCCACACGTTTCGAGGTGACATGGAAAAGGCAAAAGATTAAAGTCAATCTTGTAGGGAAATGCCACAAGTTTACAGCCCCTATGACAGGACCAGGTCTGATGAGATAAAACACTAAATAAATAATAAACAATAAATGATAAAGGAGGTCTACGATTCATCTTTTTTAAAAACAGAAAACACATCCATCCATCCAGTAGCACATAATGAACTCTTTTACGTCGCCATGTTGGGCAATTTGTGGTGTGGATGTCTAGGGCTTTATCAGGTTCTTTCATGTGGTGGGGGCTCCAACCCAATGCCAAAACCGCCACCCCACCACCCCCTGTGCCAGACGGGCACCGCCCCTCTATTACAGGGCCACGTCCAGGCGAGAGTTTGTTTAACTCTGCACTCCCGTTTGCAGGAGAGCTGGAGGGACTCTTATAAATCATCTATAAACTTACTTTACGCAAACTGTTTACAGGCAGTAAATGGTGCATTAAACAGGAACCAGGTTTGCCGTCAGGGGGTTGGGGATTTTGAGGTGAGGCGTGGAGTGGGGAGGTATTCGGGTGACCAGGGTGGGTTTGTAGTGGTGTCTTGGTCATATCTCTCTCCATTTTGCAGCTTTCAAGGCACATCTTACATCCACCCTGCTTTACTGACAGAGATAATGTTGTTTAAATGTTGCTTTAAATGTATTTAAATGTGTTGTTTAAATTCAACACAAGCTGGCAGCAATTACAGACTTTTAAAAGTCAACCACACACAATAAACGCAATAGGCAAATGTGCACTACGCTTCCCTCATGATCCACAATGAAAGTGCTTTTTTCACTGTCAATATACCAAATATGCAAAAATGTACATCTGTGCAATCCAAAGTGCTTTAGTGCATCAAGCAGGCTTGTTTTTATAACTAGCACTGTCGGTATGGAGTTAAACTCACATGGAGATTCAATTAAAAATAAGGACTATGAAGTCAAGCACAAAGAGGTATGTGAGTGCATCCTATGTGTTAGATAAAAATAATCATTTTGTCAATTCTATGAAAATACAGAAAAAATTATACTTAAATAGAGGCTCATTTGTACTCACAATAGTCAGAGCCTAAATAACAAAGCATGGAACAGTACATAGTCAATTACAAAACTGTATTTAATCCAGATAGATTCGATCTGTTTTAAATAAGAGCATTGTTCAAAAAAGATTCAAGCATATTTAAGTTTGACCGATTGATGAAACTAAATTTAAAAAAGTTCAAATGTTTAAGACAAGCTATGCAGCAGCCAATGGGCATCTCTTTTGTTAATGAAATACAGGAAATAGGCTATATGAGCATCCTAGTTTTAGCACTGTGGAGTTGGAGAGGGACATACGTTCTCATTGTCAAGGGGGGACTGCCACGAAAGGTTTGGGAACCACTAACTGAATACTGAACAATACTTTGAAGGGTATACAGTAAGGTATAAAGTGGTAGATTACAGTAGCAAAGCCATCTTAGGCTAGATCTGACTGAGCCAGCTGATTCACGTCAATCTCAAACTGATTTCATGCTCTGTGAACAGGACGCGAGGCAGAATCTTTCCTGTTTCACTCTCACGTCATAGACACACAGAGTGTACTCAGACATCTATTGCTTCATCAATACGTCATTGGCACAATTCTAACACCCCTGATGAGGGGCCAAGCTGACACTTAAGGAGGAATAAAGCAGAGGACCTAAGGCCAGGCTAGCCGGATAGTCATTAATGTTTGCGACAGGTTACAACCGCATAGTCAACAGTTTCCAGGCTAATCGTCGTGTCAATCAATGGCGGGACTGAGGATGGCTTTCAGCATAGGACGAGGATTGAGTGAGTGTGTGTGTGTGTGTGTGTGTGTGTGTTGTGGGTGGGTGGGTGGTTAGGTGGGGTTGAGGGAGGGGGAACTGCTTAGCCTACTTAGAGTGCATTGAGTTTAACACACTGTTCCGTGAGTGTGTGTAAACAGAGAGGGATATAGACTGGAGCATTGACTGGCTGATCAATGCTATTGATCAGATGGACCCACCTCCAGCTCCTCCGCACAGGCTTGCTGAGTGTTTTCACTGTCGTCAGCCTCACGCACGCACGCTCGCTCCTCTGACAGTCATTGGAGAAAAGGCAGAGCTGCTCCGCATGAATACCTCCCACACCAGCCACTGGGGGGAGACAAAGAGGGGGGTTACAACCCCACCCCTGACCTTACACTAGCCTGCCTTCTCTGCCACTGTCTAGAAATAAAACAATGAGCAACACAGAAAAAAGCCTAAGTGATAACTACACTGGACAGCAGATAAGTGAGGCTGTTGTCAGTTCTTCATACAGAGATCGTTTCAGGTGCCGCGTACAGTACAGTACTTTGAACTGCCCTGGTATGAAATGTGCTATATAAATAAATGTTGCCTTGCCTTGCCTTGTGTTACAGTGTATGTAAGTGAGAACATGGGGTGAGATGGGAAAAGTGAACGGAGATATGTGGGAGATGGCAGACCCCTTCTCTGCAGCCCTCCAGCTGGCGCTGGCAGTTCACTGAGGATGGATGCCCCATTTCCACAGCTCTGATGACCAGTGCCACTAATCCCCAGGGACAAGCAGGGGTGGGTGGGGGGGTTGGGGGGGGGTTCTTCTCAAACTCGACGTGTCACAATAGATCCACACAACGTCACTGTTACTCTGATGAGTCACATACACCTCCTCTACCCATCCCAACACAGATACACACACACACTACACACACACACACACACACACACACACACACACACACTACACACACACACACAAATGCAAGTATCAACATACACGCACATTTGCTGGCTGGTGGTGAAAACACTCATCATCTTACTGGTTGCTTAATCTGCCTTGTCACCCTTTACTAGCAACTGAGCACACACAGCCTAATTCAGCAGTCACAAACGGCTCCAGACACACACACATCTAGTGACATCTCTCCTTTCAGTAGACGGGGTGGTGGTGGGGGACTGGAACTGCTGTAATTCATAATTTGGTATGGATGGACAAATAGGAATTACACGCAGTCAGTGGGCACCGAGGTTGAAATGGAGACAAATGTCCAATCAAACTGAAAGGTGTCTGATTCTTCTCTCCCCCTGGCCGGCGCTCAGCTGCTGCGAGCGTGCAGATGAACTAAATGTGACACGCAACGCGGCTCTCTGGGAGACAATAGTGACGGGTGGGCTTGATGCCCCGCTCATGCAAAGCAGAGCTCATCAGCTCTCTGATGGACAAGGCTCGTGTCAGCGCTAAGTAAGAGGTAAGAGGGGGAGCTCACTTCCTCCCAGAGAGCCACTAGGGAGGGAAAGGAGATGAGTTGGGACGCTTCAGTATTCCGAGCATCTATGGAGGTGGAGGTGGATGTTGCCAAGATCAAAGGTTTTATTTAAAAGCAATCCAGTCTGTATGTGGTTAGAAAGGGACAAAAAAAATTACAGAGAATGAGCATGAGCGAAAAAGAGAGTGAGAGTGAGATACTGAGGAGGAGAGAATGGCAGGAAGAGTTCATCATTTCATGACACAACAAGGCACAATATTTCTAATGAATAATCCTGCCTTCAGCAATTTTGCAAAACAAATCGTCTAACCCAGTGATATCTACCTCACTGTGATACCTCACTGCAAAAAAAAAACATGACACCACTGACTAGCGTCCATGTCCAGGACAGGGGCTATGAATGCCCCACCCCTATACACCTATATACACTACACCATTCAAATTCCTTCCCTGGTTTTATTCTTTCACCTTCGTCATTCACAGAGTATCCATTTCAGATTGTATGAAAAAGTAATATTCAGGCAATAAAGCTTGATTTACACCCTCTCCCTTCCCCCCCTCCCCTTCCTTTTATTTGATCATTTAGTGGGGATCGTATAACTGTATATCAGACACAAATGAAATCAGGGCCCGTACACATTAAGGCCATGTCTTGCTGCCGCTAACATCCACTGCAGCCCACTCTCCCGGCTCCCTAGCAAGCCAAGGGCAGAGTCCCATTCATTTTCAGGCCCATTTCCTCCTATGATTAGGCGATCAATCAATCCCAGCCTTCAATCTCATCAGGCAGACGGGATTATCTGCCCATCTCTCTGACGCTCTCTTTCTTTCATACACACACACACACACACACACAATGTCTCTCCCTCTCTCTCATACCCCTCTCTCCCTCTCTTACACACACATACACAAACTGCACCACATTAGCATCAGATCAAGTATCACTGAACGCATGCGGTTTGCTTACTCCAAATAGACCACAGAAAGACATCTCTTCATTTTCACCCCATATATGCTGGCCTTTACAGCACAAAAAACAGAACACATCATACATAAACGCACACAAACACGCACACACAACCATACCATCTTACTATCCCAAACGTTCATGCTAAAGATATTTAGTCCTGCTTTTGACAGGTTTCGATCACAGCACCATTTGCATGAGATCCCTTTGCTTAGCCTCACTCATCACTACTGGCTCATGGTTGCTTATGTCCCAGGCAAGAATAGACCTTGTAAGCTGCTCCCAAAAAAAGTGCTGAGCTACAAAGCCATTGTGTTTATTGAGGTAGTAATACACAACAAGAATGTGTATAAAGTACTAAGGACTCAGTTATCAACATGGTTAAAACTGCTGCTTTTCACCAGTTTCTTACAACTCTTTCAAGAGTCACTAGTATGTATCCACAATGCACAAGGCCCATCAAAAGGGCCTATTTCTTATATCAATAGGCTCAAGACTGAACAAGGAAAATAAGAACAGAGAAGACATCTAATATAAAACATTCACGCCCACACATCCATTACTACCATCAACAAAAAAAGAGGTGAAATATTATCATTAGAGCCACAAGGCTTATAAACCATCGCTAGTAAATATGATATTACAATGATTTGGCTGTGTTGTACTATAAAATGGAGGTTTGTGAAAGAAAGAACCTACACATTTATCAGAGGATCTGTCAAAAGGGTAAAATCACCCTCTAAATACCTCTCGCCTAGCTTTCAGAAATTTCAAATCTCTTGAAAAACACAACTGAAATCATAATTTTTGCTCTCATGTAAAATGAGACACCGCTGTTTTTTCCTTTCTTTCCTTCTTTCTTTCTTTCTTTTTGATCCTTTGTGTTTCAGCTCACTGACAGGTGTTGCATGGATCAAGACCTACCTCCTCAAAACCCGGGAGTAAACAGTGTTAAAGACCAAACACTATTCCAACCTGGAACATTCCAGAAGCGCAGACAGAGGACACCTTCAGGGTAGAGAGAGAGAGAGAGGTAGAGAGAGAGAGACAGGGAGAGAGAGAAAGAGAGAGAGAATGAGAGAGAGTGGGGATGGGTGAGAGAAAAATCGTCCAGTGATCAGACACTGAAGATGAGGCGAGGCCCTTACTGCTTTAAAAGTTTTATCAGCTTTCATCAGGCCCAGAACTCTGGGTGCACCGCCAGGCTCTTCCCCCTCATCCCCAACACCCATCCGGGATTCGCTGACATGACATGCCCCACTAGAGAGCTGAAGGAGATGGGAATTAGACCTTGCTCCTCTTTATTGCTTTCATCAGTCAAGATGAATATGAAAAATAGCACATCTTTAAATGTTGAGTAGGAAAAGAATGAATTAGTAATAGATTTACATGGTCTGAGAGCACATGCAGGTAAGGAGATTACTTTTTATGTCATAACAAATATTTTATTCCACTTTTACTGATGAGCACCAGCTAAAAGGAACATTTTGCAAAATGTAAAGATATTCAATAAAGGCCACTTAATGGGATGGTTAAAAAAATAACCCAAAAAGCTTTTTGATGTAGAGACGCTAATTCTGTTAACAACATTGATCAAACTGTCATGCTTTCATTATGGTACAATGCCTTTTAGCAGCCATGCATTGGGCTATTAGAGTTATAAAACCTCCAAAACAGTCAGGTCTCCTCCCCTGTCCTTGTCAGGCCTAGTTTCTTTATTTCTTGTGCCAAGTGGAGCAGTGATGGCTTGTCACCATGTATCTGCATTATGCATGGTCCGATACTGTATATCATTTAATTTCCTTTTGCCCATGGAGTAAAAGCTATAAAATCTATAAAAAATACTTTGTATTTGTTTCAAAGCAACCCACCTAATTCTAGTGACTGAGTGAGGTTACACATCAATGCAGAAACACATAGCTATGGCATGTCTGAATAGTTAAGATACAGAACACGTTTACAGTAAGATACTCTTGGTGTTATATAGGCATCTCAGTTGGTGTTTGCCTTGTCATATCAAAAAGGTGCACTTGTAAACAGAGCGTTATTTCTATTTAAGCTTACTGTAGGTAATTGGGGGGGGGGGGGGGGGGGGGTGAACAGCACCCGCAAAAACAGTCCACTATCTCTCCTGCATGTACCCCAGCATCTGTGCACACTGTAGTCGACACCATGATTGGTTTTAATAACATAGTTGAATCCTGAGTGCATTAGATGCTTGTTTTCAACATGTCATTATTTATAATTGCATGCTGCAGGACTGATCGTGTGCCCTTGAAGCATTGTTATTTATTGCCAAAGACCAGTAATTAATCTGAGAAATGCTGTGATGAGACAGTATAAAATACTTCAACTCACAAAAGCAAATCTCCACAATCAAGGGATGGTTCCTTGTTACAGCATAATTCTAGGGGACTGCTGTGTAAGGCTTTTGTGCTCATCTTAACAGTCCCAAATCATCTACCTAAAGCAGACCATTAAAGGCATTATAGGGTGACACAAGAATGAGTGTAAATATTAAATGTAAAATTAGAATATTCTAGTATCTAGTATGTAAAGACTGACGCCAAGGAAAAGGACAACATCCAATAAGAAGTGCCAGAACTTTTAAATGGCAAGCGGTGATCTGGAGAGGCATGGCATCACTAGTGATCCATTAAATCATTGATTTCGTACCTCAACATGGAGGTCATTCTTTATTGATGCCTCCATTTGCCTCGAGTGTCTCTGTTAGGCTACGACCCGAAACACGGAAAAAGTAAGGACCACGGCACAAAAGGAGATGACAGGTACATGGACTAAATTCATCTGATGCGTGCAAAAAGCACAGTCCTCCGTCTCTAATGAAGGCACCTCTTTGAGGTGTTCTATTCTAGGGCGTAACGTCATAGTGCATCCCTCGGGGAAATTGCATGATACACTGTCATTGCATAGATTTGTAATAAACTGACACTTGATATTTCCGACGTGAGTTGTCTGTACACAAATCCAATAATGTATTATTGGTCCAAAGGTTCTGTTTGATTATTCCAGTAACGTTTGTGACGTGTAATTATCAGCTTGTATCCCTTTCCTTTTCTGAGGTTTCATGTCATCTCAAAACACTGCACGCAACTGGTTTAAGTTAACAAACATCACCCAACTTTAAATGACTGTCGCTGTGTTCTCCAAACAAATGACTAGATAACATTGCCTGTAAGCTATACCTGATGGGACAAGTTAGCTAACGGGGGCAACTAGCGATAATGTATTGGACATCTGAACAGGTTAACTTGATTGAGGAATTGACGTTACATTTATACACAACATTGCGTGTGGCAAATTAAAGCCTGTAACATCAGTAGTAAAGACAGTCATCATGATACATACGTTCAAGCAACATTCTGTGCTAGCTACATCAGCTAATATTGATTGTAGGTGGTAAATTAAGCAAGCTAACTGACGAATAGTAAGTATCCTATGCTTACTTCACAAGCCCAGGGCAAGCCAGTGGATGCTTGCTAAACTAAGATAGCTAACGCTAGCTGTAGTGCAGATGTCCTGGTGCCACAGTACCTGTTGCAAGGCATCTGCTTAAGATTTCATCCGTAACCGCGTGTAGTTTCTTTGACGGTCTTGTACTGATATTGCCTTTTTCATGTTATCACATGAATGCCTCGCATCTTAACCGCACTTGGATGGAAATCAAAGAGTATGGAAGTAACTATACTCTTTGTGGAAAGCACAAGTTACTAATACAGCTTCAGCGCGACACTTGGACAATTCCTAATACCCGCCTCGAGACCTCCATCTCCCGCTCCTTTGCACCTGCATAACCATGACAACGGCCCACAAGAACTCCTGGCAAGTAGGTCAGTTAACCAATCACAGCTTTGATAAACATTTCTCAACGATCGCGTCCCTCAAACAAGTCCCTCAAAAGGCAAATCCAGCGGTGGGGCATTGCAGCTACTTAGAAGCACATGATGATACAACTTTTTTTTTTTTCATGATTGAAGTCGCCTAGGCCAAAGTCGCCTAGGCCTAAAAAATGCATGCAAACTAAATAAACTCAATTTAATTCGCAATAATGTCACATTCGCAATAATAGCCTACCCACTGACGATGGTGAGCCAGATACCTCAAAGAAAAAGAAGGGGTCATTCAATACGAAATATGACGAGTCATATTTAAAATATGGTTTCGCAGAGACCGGTGACTCGCATGCACCAGGCCATTTGGCGATAAGTTGTCAAACGAAGCAATGAAACCATCAAAGCTAATTCGACATCAAGAGTCCAAGCATCCTACACTTAAAGACAAACTTGATTTCTTTGAGCGTAAGAAACGCGAGCAAGAGAATGACGACTATTTAAACTGGCAGATAAAGTCGCTCCATTTAAAGCCAAGCTTGATTTGTGGGTACGACGAGTGGATCGGGGTGTATTTGATATGTTCCAAACAGTAGGCCTAGGCCTAGTGGGGGTTTTGGGAGAGACTGAGGCAGGGCCCTTTCTCTCGCAGCTGGTGCGCGATCACCTTGTTTGTGCTTTCAAATGAGTTTGAGTGTTCATCCTCCAAAGATCCACGGCAAACCAATGAGTGGGTCCGCAACCCATTTGTCAATATCCCGAATAGTCCTCCTAACTTGTCAGCGCAGGAGGAAGAGCAGTTGATGGAAATTGCAAATGACGGTGGTCTTAAGAGTGTGTAGTCTATGAGAAAACCTCTCTGGCGGGTTTTGGGTTTTTGGATGAAAACCAAAGCAGAATATCCCGAGATAGCCGTAAAAGCGCTGAAAACGTTGCTACAATTTCCCACCACGTATCTATGCGAGGCCAGGTTTTTGGCAATGACTGCAATAAGACCAAATTGCGCAATCGACTGGACATTTCAAACACAATAAGTTAAGGGTGTCACCAGAGCCATATAGGTAGAGTTGCGACAACTCCATTGACGCTAATGTTCCATTTTTTTCAACAATGGCGGCTAATGGAAGCCTCATAGTTCCCGAAAGTTAACAATTTATAATAGCAGCAGTGCAGTTACAGACTGTTTGTAGCCAACATTTCAGACTCAGATTTACATTATTGGCTCATCCGAATAATAATATTAACAGTAACAATAGTAATAGTAGTAAAGTAATAGTATTAATAACCTTATTATAATAATAAACTATTTATGTATCGACTTTGACAGCTTTTCTGCTGCTCAGTTTTTATCAGTTCCTTATCAAATAAATTAAAAGAGGCTAAAGCCCAATAAATGTGCCACACATAATAACCTAATATAAGATAAACCTTGCCTATACCATTTCAATTAGGCAGCACTAGGCAACACCACAAACGAGCTGTCATTAAGTTTTTGGTTTGTAGCCTACAACGTTTATGACGTGACGTGTCTTGGGAATTTAGCTTTAGCTGCTACCATCATGTCAACATAGTTGTAACGTTATGCACAATGCTCATCTAGGCTATGGATTTAAGTGGTTTAATTTTAAAAAGGGCAGCAAAAGTGGGATAAAGTGCAACTGCTTCCCCAAAACAATTCCTCCATAACTGTGGATTTAATCGTTATGTGGATAACTTTCAGTGGACTAAACACATAAAAGGTAAGATTTTGTTATCACAAAGCTAGCTGGTTTGTTAAATATGGCGAAGCATATTTACAGCCAACTTTGTACTTGCAGCAGTGAAACTGAGTTTGTTGTTAACATTGTTGGTAACGTAAACGTTTCTTCAGTTAGGAGCAGGACTGTTTTTTTTATTTTGCATTCATTTTCATTGGCAAAAGCTAGCCTAATATGCATGAGAGAACCTAGATTTGAGGAGCTGCAGCTGTTAGCATCAGCACGGTCATATTAACACAGCAGGGCACACTAGCCCAGTGATGGCTAGCCCAGTGATGAAGGATCGTGTAAAATCCCCATCCCCAGAAAGTTTCAAACCAAGCTTGCGCTGATGATGCATGATCACTGATCAAATTGCTATTTTCTGACACGATGCACACCATTCCCAGGTGCTCACCTGTCTGAATCTCAAGCTCTTAATGCTGTTCACAGCACGGTGAATGACAAACGATGACAAAATGCTGTTCATGTTTATGAGTTCATAGCCTGGTAATTTATAGAAGGACTTACATGTCACATTTTCTATTTTATTATGATCATTACCATGGGGTTACTAAATAGATAGGCCTAATGCTACGGTTAACTTAGAATGCCCACCATTACACTGGAGATGTTAAAAAACTTTTAAACTTTTTTTTATTCTCCCGCGACGATAGGCTAGGCTTGGCTAGGTAATTCGCTCATTAGCTCAGATCAGTGACTACCAGAGGAAACGCGGGGTAGAAAACTCAAACAAGTAATGTTAGACTAGCTGTGTTACAGTTTCTCGTTGCAAAATCAAAATTCACAGGAGCTCCATGCGCTTTTGTAGGCTACACGCAGTCTCAAAAACACTGTTTACAGCTTTTCGAGTCACTGTACGAGGTAATTTATTTTATATAGCGATAATTTAGATACACTTATGGGGTGGGTGCAATTGCGTTTTCTAAAGAATCTCCCGTCTTGATTTTGTACAGAAATTAATATTAAGTGACACGTAAAAGGGCGGAAAAAAGGCCACCTTATATAGCAGGCTAAGATATAAGGTCTGGAATTTAATTTAATATTGTTGTAATGGTAGGATAACTACATAGTTTACACAATAATTACACTGTGTTATATTGTATATCAATGCATTTATTGACTGTCAATTACCCCAAATCGTGGCTCTGTCTATCATTGAACAGTAGCCTATTTAATGCATTCTAATCCATTGTCAATCACTTCCGGGAACTAGTTGAGGTTTACACAAACCACGTGACCAACGGAATTTTGAACACCCATTGTCGCAACTCTACGTTTATATGGCTCTGGGTGTCACTGTCTTCCATCACCCAGATGGAACCTTCTTGTTGCAGGGAAACAAGCACAGGGCTCCCACTGATTATATTCGTAATGCACGTTTAGTTCCCATGTTTTGTTATATTTTGTTAAGCATGTTCACACATGATAGATGTAGCTTCAAGTTGTTCAATTTTCATAGTTCATATTGTTCAATTTTCACTTCTTAAAGTTCACGTTTTTCACATTTTTAAGAGTTTGTTACCTTCACTGTTCATGCATAACTGGAGCTAGTTGTTTTCAAGTAATGCATGCACAACACGGAACATGAAACCCCCGACCCCCCCCCCCCCCCCTCCACCACCACCACCGGTCCGTGAAAAAAAAATGGGAATCAAACCGGTCCATGGTACATAAAAGGTTGGGGACCCCTGGCCTAGGCTAAACATTGAAACTTGAGTAGCCTAAATGTGGAGGTGGAAATTAGGCCTACTTCTAAACCTTTATAGGCCTAACTGTGAGGAAAGTTAAATGACATAGGCCTGGCTATATTTTCTGTTCATTCATATGTAGGCTAGAACTTAGGCTACATTTTTTGTCATGATATTTCATAGCCATTGTTTTTCTGTTTCATGAAAATAATAGAACAGTCAGTAGCCTAGAGATGTGTAACCTACCCTGTGTCTTTTTCCACTATGGTCAGTTGCCACTCTTACATCCACCCACACAAACACTATATGGTGCATTGTGTGAGCACTTTCTCTCAGCAGGCATGTAAACTCACATTGACAATCACAAGGCATATTGAAAGCACACGATTGCAATATTATTGACTTGAAAATTGCTCTGGATCTGTCCCTGTTGGTTATGAACATATTTGTTTCCTGCCTTAAACTCTCATGGTCTGAAATCAGAGTCCATAATAAATAATAGATCTGGAAGCAATTGCTAAGTGTATTTCATATAATTTAGAGTCAGCTAGTGCCTTGGAGCCTTATTTATTCCATATAGTTGCACTGGGAACTGCCAAAATAATTAAAATTATTCTGACTGACCAAATTATATCAAGCCAGAGGTGATATTTTCACTCTAAAATAGCCACCTTGGCCCATTCTACCACTAATACCACCGAACTTTAAGACTTCTATAGGATAGGCAAGCAACAAGGCTGTTAAAGGAATGGATACCACAGAGTTATACGAGGATACATACCCCTCTCTTCTCTGTGTTTGCAACAACCCATTCTAATAAAGTTAGCCTTGTTTATCATAATTCACTGGAAGTGGGTTACACTGTTAGCCAAGGCTATTGCACCCTTTTAGCTGCTATTGCTTTATTGTAAAACATATGTCTGTTAGTATAGGCTAGTGACATGCAAGAGTGTGGCAAAAGCCACTATCCATTCCACTCTCTGTCCCCTTATTGGTTATGGAGTATGGACTCAAAATGGGAATGATGTCATCAGATTAATCAAAGATTATGTGAAAATGGAAGTGATCCTGGGGGTTGGTGGTGGGACTTCACTGCCAATGAAAGTGTACATGTGAACTTTGTGAGTCACTAGCCATCCCAGATTTACCAACATCTTTGTTACAAACTGAGATTATTAAAAAGATGTCCCATGGCAACTCATTATACCATCAACTCAGGCCATTTTGCCTCTAGTCTTTAATTAAATTTGAATTATTTGAAAGAAAAAGAAAAATCAACAGCTCCACCACTAACACAATCGAGCATAGTGCCAGCAGGCAGGTGTCTTATCTTCCCCATTTGTTTTCTCTTTTCTCTCTTGCTAACAACTCTTTTCATGTTTTCTTTCCCCTGGCCTCTTTGTCCTCAACTTCCCCCTTCTAAAGACCACTCACGCCCCTCTCTCCTATGGCTTTAATTTGAATGAATGAACACAATATTGTTTATAGGGGCGTGTATATTTTATATATGCCAACAACAATATCAATTCATACTGTGCTGTCAGAAAGTTTTTACAATCAGGAAACAAGTCCTTTTTGTAGTTTATTACATTCATCTATATGAATTCTGTTTTGAACCTGATGAAATATGCATGATTTAAATTTATAGTGTGAGTGAGCATAACAGCAATAAAGACTTGAATTCTAAAATAATTATTGCCTTTGACACACTGCTGATGTATAAAATATTAAATTCAATATGAATGTGAGTAAACAATGCATCTGACGGCTTGCAATGCAAACGTCAACAATGACATGCACAGCGAAAGAAAGAGCAATCACAATGAGGGCTGCACCATTTCTGTCACCACTAATTATGAGCATCTTAATGAGACTCTTTGGGGGAAAAATAACAGCATTTAACATAGAAAGACCATTGAACATTGAAAAAAGCAATAGCATGTCAATAGAAATACACTCTAATTTTCTCCCTCTCATAATTGGCACGCTATGAGGAAATGCATTTTCTCCGTTTTTGTTCCAGAGAAAACTCTTCCAGTGGCTCTTTTCATACCACTGAAAGATGTTGATTGCAAATCTTCAAAACATGTCTATAATGTCAAGGTTGGAGTTGAATAGTTTTTGATTAATTTGTCCCTATTGTCACAGTTGTTACCGTGGCAGATAACAAAGGCTTTCCGGGTGAAAACTACCATTTTTCAAACCAAGGTTTCCTGAAGAGACTCTACCCTTGGGGCCTATGGAAGCCTACTCTGAACACTGCAGCTGGCCATAAAGACAGCTGTTTCCCAGTTTGTGTGAAATTCATTACACTGGTGCTATCAAACATTATGTAGACTACTTTTCAACAATATAAAAGAACCCATTTGTTATTCCTCAGTCAGAAATAGTTAGAGTATACTCCAATGAATTCACTTCAGATTTTAAAATGGGTTTAAAAAATGGTATTCATTCAATTGCACAAAATGTCTGTCTTTGCACAAAGGGATGACTTTCAGAGAGTTGCATTTTCTATTTGTGGAGCTTATGTCTTGCATTTGAATAGATGGACTTAAATGGTAAATGCAATGTTGATCTCAGTTTTGCTCTTCACCTCACTAGTACCACCACACTGCTGCTAGGCTACTTACTAGATCAAACAGGCACACCCAGAGCCATAAAGGTAGAGTTGCGACTACTTCATTGACGCTAATGTTCCATTTTTTCCAACAATGGCAGCTAATGGAAGCCTCAAATAGTTCCCGGAAGTTAACAATTATTAATAGCAGCAGTGTTTGTAGCCAACATTTCAGACTCAGATTTACATTATTGCCTCATCCGAATAATAATAATAACAGTAATAACAGTAATAGTAGTAAAGTATCAGTTCCTCATCAAATAAATTAAAAGAGGCTAAAAGCCCAATAAATGTGCCACAAGTAATAGCCGAATATAATAATCCTTGCCATTTCAATTAGGCAACACTGCTACACCACGAACAAGCTGTCATTAAGTTTTTGCGTTTAGCCTAGTAGGCTACAACTTTTATGACGTGACGTTTCTTGGGCATTTGCTTTACCCATAGCAGTCTATGGCTTTACCAGAGGCTTTACCATCACGTCAAGTTGTAACTTTGCGCAATGCTCATGAATTTAAGTTGTTTAAAGGCAGCAAAAATGGGATATAGTACAACTGCTTCCCCAAAACAATTCCTCCATAACTGTGGATTTAATCGTTTGATATGTGGATAACTTTCAGTGGACTAAACAAAAGGTAAATATTTAGTTATCACTAGGCTAGCTGGTTCGTTATATATGGCGAAGCATATAGCCAACTTTGTTTGCAGCAGTGAAGCTGAGTTTGTTGTTAACATTGTTAGTAACATAAACGTTCAGTTAGGAGCAGGACTGTTTTTTTTTAAATGTTGCATTCATTTTAATTTGCAAAAGCTAGCCTAATATGCATGAGAACCTATTTGAGGGAGCTGCAGCTAGCATCAGCACGGTCATAGGGGTTTGCACGGACATCACGTTCTGGCCGGTGTTACATGGCAACTGGCTCACATGTTAACTGGCTGACTGATTGAGGACGAGTCTTTGACAGATGTGTCCGCTTGCAGATTTGTCACTTTCTGATATACTAGAGACGCACACAAATATGCATGACATGTTTAAAAGTCAAAATTGTATGTAGTACTACATGCATTGGACCATGAATATGCCACCCAAAAAACAAACACCTAAATTAACTCCACGTGGGTATCGAACCACGAATAAATTCACCTGTTTTCTTGGTAATAGCGTCTATCCACTTGCGCCACAAACCAGCTGACGGTATTCATAGAAATTGACTTCATGATTAAAAGCAGTCAGCTAACGTTATTATAATTGTAACAAGTTAACATAGCTGTTCATGTTATCTGGCTACCATGTTATCATGCTACCGTTGCCCAAGCCATTTAGTAGGCCTTCAAAGTAGGCCTATCATGGTTACAGGGTAGGGCTGGGCGATATGGACCAAAACTGATATCCCGATATTTTGGGGCTGATTGGCGATATACGATATCGATACGATATTGATATTTCAAACAGAAAGAGTGAAGTGCTTGGTATATTCACTCAACACAACAATTATGACAACACAGCCAGTTTTAATTATATTCATTTCAGACTGCTCTAACAGAGCTGTGCAAAAAAGTGTAAACAATAACATAGGCCTACAATAGGCATAGGCTACAGTTGCTCTGATAAAGCTGTGCAAATAACAAAAGACCAAAAGTTGACCCTGACTGACAACGCAGGCCTACATTGTACTGCACAATGCAATAGGCCATTTTGGGCACAACAATATTGAAAAAACCTGCGGTTTTGTCACACAATGCAGTTTTTTTACCTGTAAGGGTTTGATAGGGCCTAGATGACAAGCAAATGTAGACTATGATGGCCTAGACATGTTGCTATCAACAACAAAAATAGTTTTAAACAATTAGGCTACTTAAACAACGTAACTGAGTCACTCATCAAGAGTGTGATAGACGCTACCGTCGTTTTGTATGCGTTCATTTTTGCATGTTTCTATTCGTAAGAAAAATCACTACGCACGATTGAATGGGGTTTCAGGAATCATAAAAAATGATGCCCTAACTGCTCGCGAGTCGCGTGCATATCCTCTTAATAAAATCAGCGTGTACGTTGTCTCCCTGAGGACTAGATCTGCTACTCGCTAAACGCAAGCATTCATCGGTGTATTTAAATTAGCTAGGCTATGTACCAAAAATGACATTTTACCGTGAGTCGAAGAGCTGTAAACAGTGTTGTAACTTAAATCTGCGTGTACAAAACCGCTTGGAGCTCCAGTGGAATTTTGATTTCACAACGAGAATTCTCGGTCTAGCCGTTGATGTGCCGACGGAATAGGCATCAGCACCAACCTCTGATCAAGGTAAACGAAATCTGACTCCGTGTCCGTCAGGCCATCCTTAAAAATATTTTTGTTTGCAGTAACAGCCAAAAAAAATTAAAAATGGGTCGGTAGGTAGGTCAATATTTTTTTTTTTTTCAAGATTCAAAGTAAAAAAAAAAAGCACAATTTTGATCATGGTGATTACGTAGGAATGAATTTACACAAATGTGCATATCGTGACGTAACTGACTGGGTCTTCAACCCGTGCCTTCAGGCGCACCATTGCAAACCTCATTCTGATGCAGGTTATATAGACCAGCCTTTCTCAAACTTCTTTGACCTGAGGCCCGGTCATGGCAGACTTTTGGGTCATAGGGCTCATCTACATGTACCCAGAAAGAAGGCTACAATAGCTCTTGGCCACGTTATATTGAAATTTGACTATACAATACTCAATGCTATACAGTGTATTATACAGTCTCTGCTCTGTTTCTAAGGAAGTTCCAAAAAACAACGTCGTTCTATTAAGTTTCGTTAAATAAATAAATAGCCTTCCAACAGGTTGAAGCGGAGCTTTGATACCAACGTTATCGATTAGTTTCAGTTTCTCTCGCGCAGACGCGCACTGAATGAATGCTCATACCACCACTTAATTGTAGGGCTCCATGTTTAATGACATCGATAGCAGAAACGTTTGTTTTCTTTTTTCGTCGATCCGCGGTTTCTTGATCAACTGCGCAGCAAATTATCAGATGAAGCACCGGGCCTAATTTCACTCCACGACTCCGCGGACCAGCAGTCTCCATGTTGCGGACCCATATTTTGAGAAATGCTGAATAGACCACAACCAATTTCAATACTCCGACACGGTCACCGTTAGACTAGGGGGAGGAGGGATGAGAAAAGATCTGGCCACAGTTCTTCCAGAACTTCGTGCCAAGTAAAAGCGTTATCAGTTTGTGTGAATGAAACGAAGCGTAGGCCATAGTGTGACATGTGTAAAACCAATGGTGTAGAGATGACGCCACAGGTTTTTTTTTAAGTGAGCCACGTTTGCATGTAGGCAATTTATATTCACAATACTTGGGCCTACTAAAAGAAATATTATTTTATTGCATTTGTATTGGTTGTTTAGAGTAAAAAAAAAACAATCGGTCGGTATTAACGCAAGTTTACAACCGGCAAGTCGGTCGGACTAAAAGGGGAAAAAAATAAATATTTGGGTCGGTTCTAAATTGACAGGGTCGGTCGGGTTACGGCAAACGAAAATATTTTTAAGGATGGCCTCATGTTTGAAAGTTTGTAGTGCTGCGAGGGAGAACGTGCACACGCAAGGGGCGCACTTGAGCAGAGCTGCGGCTATCTGAATGGTCTGAACACAGAAGAGCAAGTGGCTTTGATAAAATGGCCCATTATTTGACATTATACCGGTATTACGATATTGTCTCAACTACATATCGTTTTCAAAAATATATCGGTCGTAGTCGTAATACCGATATATCGCCCAGCCCTATTACACGGTTGCCAACTTTGGGTGTTTGGCTGGAGTGAGATTTTGTGAAGTCATAGTGCGTGTGCGTTAAATTGTTCCCTAAACCTAATTTTAAAAATGTCTGTCCCCTGACTTTTTTGCTATGTACAGTATAATCCCTGATTTATGTTTTTAAAAAAGCTAATAGAATGGAAACGTTTCTTCAAAATGTACATCTAAATGATTGATTGCACTTGAAAACCAGAACAGTGTTTTAACCTCGTGGCATGGAAGGATTATGAGCCAATGGACCCCAGGGCACAGACATGAAAAGGGCCCCCCTGTCCACCTGAGAAAGGTAGTAGCTCAGTAGAAAAAATTGAAAAATAACCCCTTAAATGATGACTTCTGGCGAGTTTTGTGGAAAGAAATGGACAGATTGAGACTTATGAATGTGTGTATGAGTGTACGTATGTATCAGGGATGGAAATAGCCTAAACTATTTTTTCCACCTACCATTGTGGCTGGTGGATTCTAAAGTCTACTAGCCACTAGAGATACAGTATGAACATTTGATGAAAAATCATGACCAAAATTATCACAGTTATTGGTATTATTGCAATATGATTAAAATGTGCTGACTTTTTTTCTAAACCTACCATCAATGTTGGACAGAACTCATAATTGGCCTGCCCTTCATGCCCAGTAGCAACAAATCTAAAGGTCAACAGAACAGCTATAGTGTCATAAAAGTGGTGTGGCTCCTTTAAGACCCAATCCACTGGTGTGAGTTCTGGAGTCATCCAACTTTATCTAACTCTATACTATCCTACATCATCTGATTTTAATAGTATGTCTAGGCTATATTTAACATTTAACATCTATTCTATTTGGCCTGTTATGAAATTATGCATTGACAATAAACACACTTTTTACATGCATGCTATATATAGCATTTTGTGAAAACAAATCATTATGGCTAAATCGACAAACTCTTAGCCATGAGCTGTATATCCTCTGATTTTATTGCATTGAGTAGTTTAAATAAAACAAGATTTCCAAATGGCTTGTTTAGGCTATTAATGTGTTGTATACTGTTAAGTGCATGCCTAAAATTGTGGTTCATTTGTGGAAAACCACTTAAGATACGTTAAAACTAACTGAGTATGAGCTGGTAACTGACATTTTAAACAAAACGCCCACACACGACTGAACGTGGGGAGGCAGCGCGACATCTATGCGACACGACAAAATGAAGTGTCGTGCAAGTGGATCGGTACCGTCAGTCGTATGTGGCCGTTTTGTTTAAAATGTCAGTTACCAGCTCATACTACTCAGTTCGTTTTAACGTATCTTAAGTGTTTTTCCACAAATGGACCACAATTTTAGGCATGTACTTAACAGTATACAACAGTTGGCAACCCTGCCTGTTTAATTTTTATAAACGTTTCACTGAGGTTAGGCTGTGGCCGCCCCTACCTGAAGTGTCTGTAGAGCCACATGAACGTCAGCAAATAAATTAAATTAAAATGTGTTGCCTAATTGTGTATCCTTTTGTCCAGCCTATTCTTTTAAGAATTCAGTTCATGAAACACAGGCATTGAAACGCAGGATTGGGCCGGAGAAGTCTATAACGTGTCCATATTTTACACAAACTTTGAGCACAGGGAGAGTCAAAACTCTTAGGCTTATAGGCTATTAACGTTAATGTTGCTGACATGTAAACATGGGTTTGATGTTTTTTTGAAACTTTATTTCCCAATTCACTTCACTTCACTTGGTGCTTCTCCTGTGCCGCAACAGGTTAAAGCCTTTACATTGCTTTTTCACGCAGTCGACATGGGTTCAATCCTCCTCATCACATGTTTTTTTTATTATTATTTATTTATTTTTAGACCAGCAACGCTTCCTCAATTTAGGCTACAGATACTAGGTGGCCACAGAGAGCCTGACCAGCAGTCAGTGAAATGTTTGAAACTTAACCATGATACTTTGAAGACCTACTGGCTTGGGCAACTGCTGTAGCAAGACAACACCATCAGCCGTGTTAACTTGCTACAATCATCAGCTGACTTCTTCTAATTGTATAGACTAAGTCAAGTAAATTTCCCTATGATTTATAAGCTGGTTCGTGGCGCAAGTACGTAGATGAATGGTTATCATGTAGGAGGTTCCATTTAGGAAGCAGGTTTGATACCCACGTGGAGTTATTATTTGGGTATTTATTTTTTTGGTGGCATATTCATGGTCCAGTGCATGTAGCGTACTACAGACAATTTTGACATTTAAATATGTCATGCATATTTGTATTTGTTCGTCTCCAGTTTCCATCAGAAAGTGACAAATCTGCAAGCGGCCACATCTGTCAAAGAAACGTCATCACTTGTGAAACGTCATCAACGCAGCCAGTTAACATGGGTGCCAGTTGCCATGTAACACCAGTAACCATGGTCAGTGTTGCCAATATAGCGACTTAGTCGCTAGATTTAGTGACTTTTGGCCGTCTCTGGCGACTGAAAAGTGTATCTAGCGACTGACAACAAATCTGGCGACTTTTTCGTGTGTCTGGCGACTTTTGTTTTCTCTTTGCGTTATCCTTCGGTTTGCCCAGGCTGACTGCAGCAGCAGCTCAAAGCGTGAGAAAAATCTTCTTGCAAAGATGGCAAACTCTGTTTCGTTGTTGAAACGTCAGAAAATCTCCCCTCTCATGCCTGTTTCGTTAGTGAATTTTGCGAATTTGCCCAAAGCGTTGCCCCATGATTATAAAAGGAATGACTGGCCTATAGTATCAGCCCATTTTATTACAAGGAAGTAGATGTTCTATAGATCTAAGCTCAGACAACGCTCATTGGAAGGTGCAGCAACTTCGGGTGAAATTAGGCTACAACAAGAGAGTCAACGAGATGAGAGCAATGACATGATGACAGGGAAACAGGGACATGCTTGCCAGCATTGTTCAACAGTTGAACAAAGGAAGTAGGCTACAACTTCATTCACAAGCAAAGCAGATAGTTAATCGAACATACATGTTAGAAAAAACCTATAGCATTCGTTTAGGCTATGTGGCCTAGCTTCAATGTTGTCAATGCAAGTGGATGCAGGACTGTCGGCTGAGTAAAAAAAAAAAAATTCTATCGGTCTGTCCGAGTGAGATTTAAGCCTATATTAAGTAGCCAAATATATCCAAAATATAGCCATTGCGTAAGGGTACATTGCGTGTAGGCTACCCTATGGTCACGATATAATTAGACTTCAAGCAGTGCAAAGCAGATGCAGCAGTGAATAGGTTGGAAATGACTTGCTTTTCAGCCACCTGCTCTAGTGTAGTCTATATGATAGGCTACAGAAAGTAAAGTGTAGCCTATCAATAAATATACAAGTATATTAAATGAAATATATTATATATAAACTAGGCTCTTAAAGTTGTCTATATGAGTAGGAGAAAAGCAAACAGGAGTAAAAGGGAATTAAAGGGCCATCACCGTTTTTTTTTTTTTTTTGGGGGGGGTGCGGGGTACCACGTGCTGACGTAATTAATATGCAAATTAACGCGTGACATCATCTAGCGACATTTGGCGACTTTTGGAGCTGGCTTTAGCTACTTTTCATTTGAAATAGTTGGCAACACTGACCATGGTAACCCAGCACGCGCGGCCATATTGGCGATACTCTGTGAATGAAGTACAATGGAGTATTATGCACTTTGGATATCTTACGTGATTGTAGCCGTGTCTAAACAGAAAAGCTCATCAAAATGTGTCTAAGATGCAAAGGCATATAGGGCAGGACTTGGACTACAAAGAAATGTGCGATGTTTCGAGAAATTACAGTTTAAAAATACGGAAGTTACGGAGGCGGGACTTATTCTGGAGAGGTCTATTGTCAATCACTTCCGGGAACTTTTTGAAGTTTACACGTGACCGTAACGAATTTTGAACACCCATTGTCGCAACTCTACCTTTATATGGCTCTGGGCACACCCATATCATCCCTCTATTCTACTCCCTTCACTGGCTTCGTGTAACATACAAGATCCAATTCAAAATTCTCACCATAACCTACATGGTCAGGCCCCTGCTTATGCCAACATAAATCACTTACACACTCCTTCCTGGTCTCTCAGGTCTATCAACCAAAATCTGCTATCCACGCTCCGCACTCGTCTGAAGACATGTGGGGATAGAGCTTTTGCCGCTATGACACCCAGACTCTGCAATGCTTTGCCAACCAGCATTAGGTTTGCTGAGAATGTGGACTCACTTGTTTAGGCTAGCTTTTGGGTAACCTCTGACTTTTATTTATTGATCATTTTATCTGTTGTATTTTTACTCTATTTTATTCTTAGACTATTCCATACTATGCTTTATCTAGCACATTGTAAAGCACTTTGTGACCCTGTCTGTGAAAAGCACTGTATAAATACATTTTACTTACTTACCGGTACTTACTTACTTACTTACAGTAGCAACAAGCACCAAATAATATCATATATATCTGTTTAGTCACCATCATTCCATTCTTTTTATATTGCATGCATGTGTATCTAAAGGACCACTCAGTCTTCTCTTGAAGACCTAAAGTTCAGTATTTAACCATGCACCTGGGACAAGGTCAGGGATCTCTTGACCAACAGCGCATCATAAATACAGTATTGTTTGTAATTTAAGGTTTCTAAATGCTACTCAAAACATCCTTATGTAACCTAAATCCTCCATTGTGACACTGTAAATGGATTTGGGTTTACAATTAAGCTTACCATTAGGCATTCTTTTCTATTGTTGCATTTCTACAACCTGTAATGGTCCATTGTGCTTAGAGCAATTATTCTAGCAATAGCATTAGTGTCACACAGTGAAGCGAAGGATGCAAACTTCAAGGTCTTGGACCTAAATTACAAGAAAAATAAAACAGAACAGAGAGTTCAGATGAATGGAGATCTGTGAGACCATGGCCCTCAGGTCCATCTCTCCCCACCACCATCTTGAGCTTTGTGTAGGAGCACATGAAAATGGAGATCAGGAAAGGGAGAAGAGATGGGATGTGTGTGGGGTGGTGAGAGAGAGAGAGAAAGAGAGAAAGGGAGAATTATCATTCAGTTTTACATTTGGAGGTAATTAGAATTCTTCATTTCTTTTGTGCAGGCCCCTGCAGAAAGACGCGAGACGCTGTGGGGTGATGGGTTAATTGAGGAATAATACCCTTCAGAATGATGGATTTTGGTGACTTGAGATGTCAGAATCCATTATAGGAAATTTAAATTTGCAATTAAAGTGGGAGGTGGGCTGCTCGATTTCTTCGTTTTAATTTCCCCTTCATACGCCCAACAGCCTCCTTGTGTTATTATTAATCATTTGCATTAAATGTCCAGAGTCTCTAAAACATCTTGTATGCCCCTCCCATGTTTTACATGCAAATAGGACTTAATGAATTGCCTAATGCAGAAATATATAGTTAACCAATGACACTGGTCAGCATTTGTAAAGTTATGCATTTGCTATTTGTGGATAGTTTCCTGCAGGATAGAGAATAATGTGGTCCAAAAGTTAAAAATAAAAAATGAACCTGCTTCAGAATTATCCATGTTATTCCTTTGATATCCTCTAATCTCATGTAATGTAAGTGAACTTTGACTTGACCAACACCAAAGTTAGGGACTTGTGGGTGGAAATTACTGTCATAGGTTTGTGTGGTCAGAAGGCTGGCGAATGACAGGCGGTGTAATGTAACACAGATAGACAGGTGACTTATGAGACCGTATTTCTGTCAGACCTCACCTGTTTTCATAGCTCATACCCGAGTATGTTGAGCCCTTGAAACAAGTGGCCAGTGACAACATTTGGCGTCAATAAATTCCACATAAAACAAGGCTCATCTGTCTGAAGGCTTACTTCTGAAAACAGGTCTATTTTCAGACACTTCCTCTCCTCTCGTATGAACAGTATGCCACACCAATAGCTCTGCTCAGATAGTCATTACATTCAGCAAATGAAAAAGCAGTTTAGATCAGAACCTGCTCAAGTACATGCAAATAGGAGGACAAATAGATATGTGTTGATGGTTTGCATTGCAATCTTGGAAAACACATGTGTTTGCTGGCACGCAGGAACCAACCAACAGTCAACACAGGCTAGGGATGTCCCATGTAGGGCATTATGTGTTATTTTTAATAACACTGAGTGAAGCCTGGGACTGATGAGACACAATGTTTGGGTGACTGCACACAAACATGGCTTGGTAAAGGAGGGTGTGTGTGTGTGGGGGGGGGGGGGGGTACATTTTGCATGTCTTCCCTTTCCCCGAGAAGGCAATCTCCGCTCGTGCGCTAACACAACTGCCAGTGTCAGCTACTATATCACCAGTCAAGGTGACGAATGGGAGCAAGCGCTTCTCAAATATTCAAGGGGAACACAGCAGGAAGGGGTGGGGGGGGCAGAATGAAGGAGAACATATACAAGCTTGTGTTTTTCGTGTAGTGGATGGGGAGAGATATAGCTCAAGAGAGAAGAGAGAGAAAGAGTGTGGATAGTGTGTGGATTAGAGGGAGTAGTAGCTGAGAAAGGAACCGTGCTGTATGATACCTGTGCATGGCATTATGAATTGAGAACAAATGCATTTTTTATGGTTTCACCCTCACCCTGTCTGCCTCCATCCCCAACTCTCTCTCCAAACACAGAACACACACACACACATATGTCCACTAGCATACACACACACACACATACTACACACACCTTCTCCTCTCCTCCTTTGGACAGCTGGAAACAGAATTCATCCGATTCGTTCTGCTGCTTTTCGCTCTCTCTAGAGCACCCTTCACCTACCTCCCCCAACACCACCACTACGACTTCTCTCTATCCTTCCCTCTCTCTCTCTCTCTCTCTCTTTCTCTCTGTCTCTTTCTTTCTCTCTCTCTCTCTCTCTGTCTCTTTCTCTCTTTCTCTCGCTCTCGTTCTATAGCTATTCCTCTCTCCCATGCTCTCTCTCACTCTGTCTCTCTCCCTCTCACTGTCGTAATAGGATCTGCAGGAATCATTCAAAGGCTAGATATAATTTACTGCTCGCTGTGCACAATGCCCCCCTCCCTTCCTCCCCCCCTCAGCCCACCCCACCCCCCTTTCTCAATCGCACAAGGTGCCCTGCGGATGAACTAATCATACTTGAAATATTATTTCTGCTTCTTATTCCTCCATTTTATGAACAGCTTTGGTTTTATGGTGCAAGGGACTTAACCCCTGCTTCATCGCACCAATGCCGGTATGTGGCAGCCCAGATAATGGAGGAGGAGAGGTGGAGGACATGGTATTTGTTTGTTTGTTTGTATTTGTTTGTTTACACTTTTATATACAGTGTACATTCTAGATTTGTTGAAGACTGTGTCTCTCACTATTTTCTGTTGCACACAGAAACGGTGATCCGAATGCATTTCAGAGAAATGAAAGAGCGGGCGAACATGGAAACACGTCGCAGTCACACAGTCACACAGCCAGGAGCCTCAGCCGCAAGCCATAAAACACAGGTCCACAGAGCGTCTCTTAGCCACAGTCCCTATACGCTCCTTATACAATCCACAGATTTAGACCATTAACCTTTCATGCAGAATATAAATGTTTTCATTCCAAAAGAAAGCAAACCCAAGTTTTCTGAAGAAAAAAAAAGGAAAAATATACTGCAGCGTGAGGCAGTGTTTCTATGAAAAGAAAATTAGCAAATCAAAAGTTTAATATGTAGTATGTACCTTTTCCCTGAACTTTATTAGAAGCCAGGGCAAGATCAGAAGCGTGAAATAGAATAGAATAGAAACTGCCCCCCACAACCCACCCCACCCGGTATCTGCATGTGAGGGCCTAAATCTGCATGTTGGTCCTCAACACTCCAAGCCTGGTTGGAGGAGCTGGCAGAGAGACAAATTGTGTGCCAGCGCTGTTTGTGAGAAACTGACAGAGATTTGTATGTAATGCTATTGATCTGGCACCACCTCCATTGATCCCCTGTGGGACGACTGTGGTCTGGATTAAGAATAAAGTCTTTTAAACCTGTGCGGGGCATTACATCATCAAAGCGCTCTCCGGGCCTCATTCTCCAAACATGGTAAATGGATTTGGAGTGAATTGACTCGATTACAGGAACATCATTTGGAGGAGTATAAATCAGCTTTATTGTTTGAGTTCTGCCTTAGATGTGTGCTCCCCCTACTTTAGCACTCTCCAAACTACACCCACACTTCAATTTCCTTCCCACAATCCCTCATTGCTTTTCACTTTTTTCCAACTCCAATGTGTCCAAAGGTGCCTGGCTGCAAATATTAAATTTTATTTTTGAAAATAATTGGTGTTAGAGCAGCCCACACTTTATGGAAGCTATGAAACTGGTCTCCATGACTCTCATCTACCATAGGCAGTCCTTCTGTTTAAGCTTAACTTTGCATTCGAAAATGAACCCTTTAAAATTAATTACACTCCTATGTGCATAAATATGGTGGTGCAAAAAATAAATGAAAGTTTGTTCTGTATTGCAATCATTTATTATTACTTTTCCAATACTTACATCACAATTTCACAAATACACAGTACTCAGGTTGATCATAAAGGATATATTAACTGCCATATTATTTCCAGAGTTAAAGTGAAACTACACCTCAGCAACCTTGGATACCTTCTCTGTTCTTGTACATGTGTCTGTAGAGATTATGTCATGAATATGCAAAAAGCAGTTGTTTGCCAAGTAATAAATTGAATTTATAACCAGACACACTCACAAATATACACCCACTACTTCTTTGTCCCCAGCTATGCGTACCAGCCATCCTCCTTGGACTGTATAGGTATTGACTTATGGACCAGGACAGAGACAGAGATGGAGTGTGTGAGATAGTGTGTGTGTGTGAGTGTGTGTGTGTGAGAGAGAGAGAGAGAGAGAGAGTGCTGAAGAAAGGAAAGAAGAGGAGAAAAAGAGACAGAAGGCTGCTCTCAGCTGTTCACTTGTATTTAAGGAGCGCATTTACTTCCCATTGATTTCCAATGCTTTAGTCAATTTCCTGTCACTTTTCATTGCAAGTACATGGGATCTCAGTTTAGCTGCTTACAGGAAAACAGAGAAAGTCCAGGGGGGAAAAGTGGGAGAGGTTTTAGTGAGTTGACTATGGGTTCTCTTCTGACTCCCTTAAAGGAATTCACAGGTCCATAGTTAGTGTTAGTAGCCTTGAAGTGATGATGCCATTGATGCACCATTTTTGTTGAAGCTGTGGCAGAGGAGGATTGTATCCCATTATGTACTCATTTTTTGCTTTGAGTTTGTGTTATGTGGCAGAGAGATACTGTATTAATACTGATACCTCTTAGGCCTAAATTCTTAGGCCTGTGTGTTTTCATATAGTTGTATTGTCTGGAGTTGACACATTTACGGTATAATAGTGTGTCAGTTGATGACTGAATGATTTAGAAGCACAAGGGCTAGGTATTGTGTGAATTCATTTTCAGCTAGTGTTATTTCACTTCACTTCCTTTTCTTCATGGGGCTTTTGGATGTCTATGTTTGCTTCATTTGTAATCACATGCTGCTATCTCTGCCTTGGGATGAAGGTAAACACTTTTCCCGATGTTCTCAGTTCTTCATTTCAGTTTTAATCACTCGGTGCTCTGCGGTCCCGTTGTCTTCGGGTGAAAGTAGTGGCATTCCTTCGAGCATAATCTCCTCCTCACACAGAACATTAATCCTACTTATTTTTTCCTCTCTCCATGTTTCTCCTTTATTACTTCCAGGTGTGAAGGCCCCATCTCGCTCCAAGGCAGACGAGTTGTGTGTGTGTGTGTGTGTGGGGGGGGGGGGGGGGGGGGTTAGGCCTTTGTTTGGAGCTGTGCTGTGTTTCACAAGGAAATCTTCCCTCGCCTTTATTCTCTGCTGAGAGACAAACAGAGAGAAAGCAGAGAACGAGAGAAAGAGAGGGCAAAGACATGACGAATGGGCTGAGTCAGTGTGAGGTTGACATTAGAGGCCAGAAAGACCAACAGACAGACAGAGAGATGGAGCTAAACGGTTCTGCGCACTAATGTTCGTGCTGTCCTCAGGGCAAGGCCTGTGTTGGGTTTGGACAGTGCTTTACATTTGAGAGAGGGCTCTCTTGGCTGTGGTCAGATTTCAGCGTCTTTATCATGAACTTCCCAGTAGAATGCAGCCGTCTGAAGGCACAACATCAACACACTTGAGATCATCAGTAGCCTTTACTGAAATAACTATCCGGTCATGCATGGGCGATAGGGGTTTAATCTTGACAGTTAGCAGACAGTAGAATCTATATGTCATTCATACAAACATGCACACACACACACAAAAGAAAGATACAAAGAGAGAGCGAGATGGAAAAACTGCTTGAGAGACATGGCCATAGGGAGCAGTTGTGAGGAAACTTCCAGAAGCATCCTGTCCTAGGCTGTGATGTGAGTTTGATTATCTCTCCCTGATCACTCACTCTACACCCCTGTTTGTACAACCATTTCAACACCAGCATGAGCTCCCATAACTCACCTCCATTTTACTCTAATTTCTTCAACAGGAGTCAGACTCCCTCCACGGAATCTCTATCTCTGGTACAGGAGATGCTCTACTGAAAACGTATCTAATGCAACGCAAAAGTGTGTATGCCAACCATAATGGCAACAATGATAGAAACAACAATATCAACAATAATGATGCAATGTGGAGGATCGATTATGATTATGATTATGATTGATTTGTTGATGTATTATTATTATTATTATTATTATTATTATACCTATGTTGTATTTAATATTTAATGAAATATTAATTTCAACTAAAGAAAATAAAATCCATGGTCATGCGTAATGTATTATGATAGCGATGGAAGTAGAGCTTAAATGTGTGCACTGCACCTTCCTGATAATGAAGTGTGGTGAGAGATGGGAGAAAAATGACCAGGACAGCAAAGAAAGGGATCTCTGGGCATTGTGGGCAAGGTAATTATTCTAAGGCAATCCTGAATCCGTTCTGTAATCTGCAACTCCACCCTCAATCTCTGATAGGCTGGAGGAAACAGAAAGGATAAGATGGAATCCCCCTCCACCACCTTATACCCCTTTCCTCTCATCCACACCACGCACACACACAAACACACACACGCACACACACAGACACACACACACACAGACACACACACGCACGCACACAGACACACACACACAGGCACAAATCACACATTGAACAGAATGATTAATTGTGGGGGAAAAAACAATTTTTAAAAACTATGAAGTGAGTATGTCATTTCTGCGAACAGATAGAGGATAGACACTTGCACAAATCCCTCTCTTCCACTCTCTTATTCTCCCTGTCTGTTTTTTTCACCTTCTCTCTCTCTCTCTGTGCCTATCTCAACCTTACATTCTCATCCTTCTCCCTCATGTTGACTGGAATGACATTAGATGCCAGTGCTTGTTTGTGCTCTAATGACAAGTAACAGGGGACTGTGGTCTCCATGGCAACAGCCAAGGCTCAATACATCATACCTCGTTACAGTAGTCAAGCGGGGACGTTTGGTCAAAAATTAATATATCAAGGGAGGAAGGAGAGGAGGGGGGGATGGGTGGTGGGGATGGTGGTAAAATTGCCCTGTATGTGTTATATGGAGCTGATAACCTCAACATTTAAAACGGTGGCCTTATTAATTTCAGACAGCAGCCACACACCCGAGCTAAATTAATGTGCAATGACCTTGGCTTGATAGTCTTGTTTGTGTCAGCCAGCATGCCTGTGTGCAAGGTTGTGTAGGCTACATATGGGTGTGGGCGTGTATCTGTGTGTCTGTACTGTATGTGTGTACAAGTACAAATGAGAATGTGCTCTTTCTGTATGTGTATGTATGTGTGTGTGTGTGTGTGTGTAAATAGGTAACACAGTCCATAACATCATCTAAATGTTACTGTAGGAGGCGGTGTTGTGGGATAAGCAGTGCTGTTTGGACCTGCAGCTCCACCCGTGTTCATGTTCCTGCACCGCTGAGCGGACTGGAGGCTTATCTGCTTTCAAGTTCTAATGAGAAAAACCTCGATCACACAGCCATTAGGCCACATCACTCCTCTGAGGCCTCGCCGCTGTACAAGACCGGACATCAGAGTCCACAGTGCGCAGTCTGAGCTCCCTTTTACACAGGGTTGGATTTCATCACAGAACAAGCAATTTTCTCATCACAAGATTAATTTAAGATAAGAAGAAACAAGACTCTTTTTGTCATTTATCTCTTTAAAAAGAAACCTTTGAAACGTGTCATCCTTTCAAACCAAGTTCATTTTATTTATTTCTTTGTTGCAGAGGATTTGTTTTACAGACTAACACTTACAGACAGTGTGTTATACAGAGAGATATAACATATTGTCAATATTATCAGTACATTGTACCAATGATGTGTGATTGATTGTGTATGTTTGTCAAATTAGGTAATGCCACATGACAAAATTAAAATGGGAATCATTTTAATTTTCATCATCAAATCTGCTTTTTACTTGAGATATAGCTTCCAAGGAGGGGGAGAGAGACAAAGAGAGAGAGGGAGGGAGGGAGAGAGAGAGAGAGAGAGAGAGTGAGGGCAGGGATATTCTGAATTGTACAATGGCCAGCAATGCCAGACCTCAGTCTCCTAATCCTCCCCACTGGTCAATATTTATTCTATAAGAACTATTCTAATACTCGGGGAACTCAAATAGAATGGACACAAATAAACATATCAGCTACTTACCTGGCTAGCAATGCCCCTGATGTTTCTCTTGAAAACAGGCTAATACACAACATAATAGGACTTCACATTCCATCTATTCAGCCCAGAATCTCAACACACTTTGCCTTTGCCAAAAGCGCTTTTTGAAAGAAGTAGACGAGATTACACCAAACAGCTCCACGTCAAAATGATCCTGTGCAGGGGAGTCGTGCCAATAACAGATGTCGAGGCATTCTGTCTGACAAGACCACCCCACCATAATAAACCCTCTTCAAAGCCCCTGGTTTGCACAATTTCTATTTGCTTTTCTAATATTGAAGCATACTGTACCTTTTTTACTCTGATGCAACTGAGCAATAAACACAACACCGATATTTGATTTATATGGTATAAAAGCCGGGAAGCCAAAAGAATGGGATTACATTTTTACCTCACAAGATAAGCAATCTTATGTGACGGCTGTTTCAAAAGCCAGACCATATAAATCAAATGGAAATCTGCCTCTCTGCAAGATTCACATATTCCTCTGGAATGATTACTTTTGCATCTGGCAGCTCAGTGTACACTGCCAGTTAGATCTGCCGAGCACATCAGAGATCCCGCCTCTCAGGCCCTGTTGTCAATACCTGAAGGGCATCTTCAGAGGATCTCACAGGTCGCTTACACTCAGTCCTGTGATCAGTGTGATGACATCAGTGCCAACTGATCACAAGTTTCTGTTTCGGACAGAAGTCAGACAAACCATTACAGGCTGACCTGGCAATGTACACTGTCAGAGTAGAGGCTCCACATTTCCATTAGAGATTTGTATTCAAAACTGAAAAAACAAAAAAAGCAGAAAATGTTTCACATCTCCGGATTAGCTTCTGTGCTTTTTCCAGCTCTAGTCTTTGAGGCTCTGAAGGGTTAAATTATTGATGCTGAATGGCATGTTGGATATCCTCTGGTGCCTGCTAATTAGATTGTAATTAGAGGGGAGCTGTGTAATCCTGTTCGCTCTGATTAGAAATACTTCTGCGGCCAATAGGCTTGACCTTTCCTTTAAAACTTGGCTACTTCAGATTAGTTGCGGCAACAAGGGGTGCGAGGGGCTAAATGCTCAAACAAAACGTTCCGGATGAAAGACAAAGCAAATAGTTGTCTTTTTCACGAAAACAATGCTCGCAATCACAAGAATACAGACACCAACACACGGATACAAGCAAGAGAAAAGGGTGTTGAAAAATAGACCTGAATATTACATTCAAAACGTACAGAAAACTAATGAGTGTGACAGTCTGTTGACTCTACCGATGAGGAGGAAACCAGACATAGGCCTTAAAGCTCTTACAAGAGACTTCAAAACCTTAGAAATGTTTAATGTTTGGTTGTATTAGTTTGGAGAGCACGGTATGTGTAAGTTACCTCTCTAGAGAGAGCAAGAAAAATGGAAAAGGAGAAAAGGAGAGAAATATAGACAGGGGGTGCAGTAGGGGTGGGATGGAGGGAGGGAGAGAGAGAGAAAGAAAGCGATAAAAAGAGAGTGAGAAAGAGAGAGATGTGTGTGGAACAGCAGGCAGCCAAGGGAGCAGGAGTGTAGCAGCTCTCTCTCTTTCCCTCTCTCTCTCTCTCTCTCTCTCTCTCTCTCTCTCTCTCTCTCTCTCTCTCTCTCTCTCTCCCGCTGAAGACTGAGGAGTGTCTCAGGCCCCCACCAGCACACCTGGTCTCCATTATCTCCCCATTTCACAGGCCTGCACCCCCTAACAGGCCGGCCTGGGAATGAGCCGTGCTCTTTCATCTCCCCATCATTAGAGCAGCGGGCCCGGGGTCAGGGCCCTGTCCGACAGGCATTCCAGCAGCAACAGACAACAACTGCCTTTGGTTAAGGGAAAAAGGGAAGAAGAAGAAGAAGAAAGAGAAGAAAATAAGGAAAGAGAGGAGCGAGGAGGGGAGTGGGATCCTAACCAAAGCTGGAGTCAGAGAAATATTAATAAGAGCAAGTCTCAGAACAATTATTGTATTAAGAATTCTCCTTGGCGCTTGGCGGGGTTCCCAACGCTATGTGAAACCTGAAGCCACACCTCAAGGGCTCTGGGAGAGCCCCTTTAAAACAGGCCGTCTGCCTGTTCAGACACCCCACCAGACCCCCTACCCCAGCCGCCTTCCACCTCCACCTCCACCTGTCCTCCACCTCCACCCGTCCTCCACCTCCACCCGTCCTCCACCTTCAACTGTATCCCGGCCCACCCGCTTCCCCTCCCCTGCCCCTGTGCCTGCCCCCAGTGTTCTATCAGCCACAACCCCCCACCTTTACTGTACAGCAGACCCATAGAAGAAATGCACACACTCTAGTAGGCACGCAAACATGCTGACCTAAACAGAGGAGCAGTCAGAGAAGGAGGAAGAGAAACACTAAAGAAAAAGAAAGTGAGACAAGAGGAGGGAGATATGGTGAGTTAAAAAAGAAAAAAAAATCAGATAACACGTTGCCCAGGTTTGAAACAAAAGCTTTGCTATGCAACACGGAGAGTCAGATTTATTTGGGTTATTCTGTCGGTTTATTCCCCTTTAAAACCTACTGTCTGAGGCCTCGCGCTCTCTCTCCCCTTCTCACTGGCCTGCTCCCTCCACCATCTCTCACTGCTCAACTGCTTTAGCAGGCCCCATTCACAAAGGAGGATCTGAGAAGCACATTTACACAAGTGTACCAGCAGATGGGAGGACTTGTGCATGGTCTAATCATTACCATCTTTGCATATGAGGAGAAAAATGCAACATAATGAAGTGAAATGATCCACTCTCTCACAGCCCCATATACCTCCACTCCCATAAATCTTTAAAGTTTAAAAAAATTAAGTTAAAAAAAAACTTGTACATTCGCCCGCCCAAGTAAAAAACAGATTCAAAAGTATCTGCATGACATTAGTTTAAGGTTTCAGAGATGACACCTGTAGAAAAATAGGGAGAGGAAAAAAGAAGCAAAACTTTGAGGTGATGTAAAATGATCCTTGTGATTTCTGTTGAAATGATTTATTGGGTATAGAGGGGAAAGGGGGGCAGAGAGGGAAAGAGAGGGCAAAAAAGGAGAAAGGGAGAAAGACAACCGCATTCCCAGCACATATTCAACTCATTATGAGGGAGAGGGGGGAGCCGATCGCTCAATTATTGGCTGCCGTCACAGGCTAATATTCCTGCCTGTCAGGCTTGATTTTAGCTTCGTTTTGCTCGGACTCCTTGTGATGGACCTCATTTCCTGTTAACCAGAACCAGAAGGTCCTGTGAAAACTGCGACACCTGATCCGGTGTCCAGGAGACGGGAAATGCTTCGCCAAAGGCCCACAGCCGGCCAAGACACCGCCTCCCCCAAACCCATAGTCAAGGCACTCTGATCTCGGCCAGGGGGTGGGTGGGTGTGTGGGGGGGTTCCTACAAAGGATATGAAAGGATGAGCAAGTTCTAACTATGCCAAAGAGCAATCAACTGGGTTAAAGAGGCTTATCGGCAACAATGTGTTTTCAGTTGTTTTCAAAGGACAGAGGTTAATAAAACACTATAGTACTACATTGATATCAGAGAGTAAATGATCAGTAAAGGTGTATGGATGTGCTCATGTGGATGTTTGTCTCTGAGATTCCTACCACATGCCCCTGTATCATACAGTTCTGTTTCGACAATTGAGTGTTAGGGTATCGCTGCCACAAATCCTATCTTCCTCTATCATTTGTTGTATTAGGTGAATGACAGATGTATGAATTCTTGAACTTCACAGCTATGCCATATCTTCCGTCACGTCTATCAGCCTCTCTCTACCCTGTCTTTTTGAAATGAGGCCTCCACCCTTTATTCCAAAAAGGAGCTCGTCTTTCCTATTTAAATCTTTTCCTCGTTCACTCCCTCTCCCTCTCCAATCCCTCTCACCCATCATTTCTCCTGACAGATGAGATTGAATTAGTTTGACCTGTCCTCGCAACTCAAGCGTAATTTGGCTTTGACATTGATAGGGGAGGAAGACACAGTGGCACGGGCTGGAGGTGCAGTGAACATGGAGGGAGGAAAGGGGAATATGCTCGCCGTGCATAGCAATGAGCTCCCACCCTCCTATATACAGTAGAGATATACATATATATGGTATGTATGGATATATATAAAACACACCTTTACTTTGTGGCTGATGTCATTCCAGCACGGCATTGTCTTTCAAATACTATCCTACATACTGTATATTGTATGTGTGTAGAGTCGCCTTTACAAACACAGCCTCTAAATCACAAACCACAAATATGTGGCAACTGTCTTCCATGTCAGGGCTCACCCAATCCCCAAACAACCAAACATGTGCAACAAAACAAAAGGGGAGACACTGCAAATTTATGTTACAGCACTAAATCTTTGGGAGCACGAGGGGGGGGAAACATGTTGGGCAGATGTCTGCATGCTGGGGTTGCTCTAGTTCCGTGGTCTCGTGAGTTCTGAGGAGAAGTGTTTATGTGACACAAGTGCTGTCTCCAGTCAAGCCTGACTGTCAGCAGGATGGACGGAGCAATGCACTGTGGGACGGGAGTCCGCGCTGGGGTGGGTGGGTCTGCGGCTTCCACCCCCCTCCAGTCTCTGCTCCTTGTTTGTTCGTTGTGGTAACAAGTTGCAGTGCTGATCGGCCATTAAAAGGTAATGCTTCCCAGTTCGCACAATGCCCATGATTACAGGGTCTTGCTCCATGCGTGCTCGTGCCTTTTGTAGTCTCCTTGACTTTAAGCTGTCAAACAGCTACCCCCCCCCACCCCCCCACCCCCCCCCCTCCACAAAAAAAAATCCACAAACGTTGGAATAGGATCTCCAAAGCTTAGAGGAGGCCACAAGAGTCCTTGGGGAGGTATAACAAGCCTGGTGCCGTCAACATGTCCTCACCACCCGTCTATAGCTGGCCCGTCAGAGGAGCTACACAACATAAGTTATGTCAGCTCGACTAAAGCAGACTATGAATGCAAATGGCATTAGAGAACAGAGCTCTATGGGATGAACTCAGAGCCAATTGTTTTGAGCGCTGTGGATTGGTTTGTGGGGGTGAAAGACAAGGGAAGATGAGATGACACTCATCAACCAGACAGAGTAAGTGGTTTGGAGGATGAAAATGAGATATGGACCCCTCAGTATGGGTAAGGTGAACCCTTCACCTCCAGGTCAGGAGAGCTTGGGGGTGGGGGTGGGGGTGGGGCACTCCTCGCCCATGGCTAGCAACACACTCAGGCGCTAACTTAATTTCACACTTTATGGCTCGAGCCGGCGCTGGTACAATGCGACGCCTGAGTGTGGGTGCCATCTGGTACAGGGCTGGGGAGGAGGAAGCGGCCTGGCTTTTCACACTGATCCGATTAGGGCGCTTTTAATTCATTCGGGATGTATCGTTGCGTGTTAATTGGCTCAGCATGGTCGGCCAATCTGGCTCCCTGCTTGCGCTAGGACAGCCCCGGCCTCCAGATCCCTCGCCGAGCCGGTGGGGGGTACGGTTTGAAAAGGGGTGGGAGTGAAGAGGTCCTTCACTCCCATGGAACCCCTTAACCCCTCTTCCCAGAACCTTGCCGTTTACTGGGGAAGGCGGGCCGGTGCACAGGGATCCACTCACAAAAGAGCTCCACCAGCTCTAAAACAATACGGTCCCTAAAGGCAAAGCATATTAAAAACAGGCGGCCTGATGAACCCCTGCTTGGGAAATGTGAGCTGAGAGACATGCTGAAAACCATATTTTCAGACACCAGTTGGGGTATCTATCCACTGATCATCACTGCATGTGTTGTCATTCAGCACTTTCAAGGGGTATCATTTTTCTC
Organism: Alosa sapidissima; assembly: GCF_018492685.1. NCBI lineage: Eukaryota > Metazoa > Chordata > Actinopteri > Clupeiformes > Clupeidae > Alosa > Alosa sapidissima. Next base: position 32,201,240 of record NC_055970.1, read on the forward strand.
TCACGCCATGGACAAATGACATCCCTTTAAGTGTACCAGTAAAAAGTAGAGAATTAAAGGCTGAACTTAGAGCATCTAAAAATACATGTGGCTTTAGAGTCCACCGGGTCTGCCCTTCACTCATGAAAATGAACTTTCTGAAACTATGGGTCAAAATGCAAAAAATGCCATTCAAAAAATCACTGCAATTCCCGCCCAGACATGATATTAAAAGACTGTGGACACTGAAGGATATGCATGGGGGACGTAACACCCGCGCTCAACTTTGCTTCCTTCATAATGAAGTAAAAAGCGGTTCAATCAAAATGTTCAGACAGAGAGTGAAGCTTAGTAAAGGTCACAAGGCAGTAATAATAGCGCACTGCTTTATTAAAGGAAACATCAAAAGGCAAGTTAGTGCCCTTGCGGTTCCCCTGCTTCTGACTTTGGTTAGCTGGGGAAGAGAGGCCCCTCCGTTCACCCCCTCCTGTTATTTCAGTTTTGTTTTTCAAAAGAGCATCTCATTTCATACCGAGTCTTCCTGCATTAGAATCAAACCAATATGGTGCGACTGTGTCACATTCCTATGTGCAAAAGTCTCGGTTAGTCCTCAATGGTGCATTATGGCCAGTTGCTGCTTTCATCTCTGAGGAGGACAAACTGTGAATGAACATTCATGTCATTTAAAACCAAATGGTCAATTCAAAGAAATGCAACATGTGAAATAATATCATGCTACTTTCCTTGCAACAGTTTTTTTTTTTTTAGCTTTTTTCTCTAAAATATACAAACAAATCATAATCTTTACCCCCTGAAATCTGCATAGTCATTTACAGTAATCACACAAAAAGACATTCATGGGAGAGTGGCACAGTTGGGCAGGATTCCATAATGGCTTCATCTGTGTTGGATCTGTCTGGTTATGTCTTGCCAGTGGCAATGAGGTGTGATGCGTGGTAGGTGAGGGAGAAAGTGCTGGCCTGGAGATTAGGCTACTTGTGAGCTTTAGTGGGGCCTTTAAGTTGGGCTGACTTCTGTGTAATGAGGCCTGCCCACAAGAACAGTCAATTTGGTTCACATTCCGGCTTCTAGCTAACATACAATACAGACAGCCACAAAAACACATACATATTCATAGGCATGTGTGCACACTCACACACACACACTCTACACTTCCTCTCCTCTGTCACACACACAGACTCACATAAATTTTAGGGAGGAAGGAATTATCTCCTCTTGATTTACACTTGGCTTTGAATTAGAGCACAATGCTAATGAACATTACACTTGATCCTTCTCTGAAGTCAAAAGGAATTAGTGAACTGTGGCCTTGAGAGGAAACTTCACTTGCAGTCATATTTGTCTTCAGCCTTCATCATGTTGAATTAGCCGCAAACAGCCACTTCTAATTAAACATTATATCACATTTGTTACCTAACATGTTTTAATTAGTCTTGTCCATCAATCTGGCCTGCAAGGCCATTACATGTGACTGCAGTAGGAGGGATGCTGCATGCAAGAGCCAAAAAAATTTAGAGGTGGCCAAGGGGACCTATTCCCTCATGCTTATCATGCATTAATTAGTGATTTGGAATGAGACATAATTATTATTCTAAAATTGAAGTGCGCATAACAAATTAATGTCTCCTGATTATGTGATTGTGTGCAATGCATAATAGCATGGTTTTAATTAATGTGAAAATGCAATAATAAAAATCTTTCACAAATGCTTAACTTCCAAATCAGCAGCTGATTTGCCAATGTGATGTAACAGTGAGATGTGGAGCGGTTGTGAGAACAGACTCCTCTCAGACTCAAAGGAGAGACAGACACTCAAAGGCATTTTATGCTCATAATTTTTAATGTATCACAATGAGCAAGAAACATACTTGATGAAATATTTTCAAAGGAGTATATTCAATTACCATCTACAATCAACTTAACTAGGACAACAAGGTTTTGTGACAAAAGTTTTCTTTAAAAGTCTGACGTTCCACGTGGTGTATGTCTGTTAGTCTCCATGTAATTTGGTACAGTTTGGAAATCTTCATATAATTACAGTAACAAAAAAGCTAACAAGACTACAGTATAGAAAAGACATCAAGAACAACATTTTTGGTTTAACTTGCTCTTTTTTGTACATTGCAAGGCTGTTTTTTCTACCCTCGGGTGGGCTACCTGGAGCCACTGAGCCTTGTCTGTCAGGCTCGTAGGAGGAATAACTGAAAAAAAAATTAAAAGAGTAAAATAAAGGATTAAAAACAGAGAAAATAAAGTAACATTGTGGCACCAGGAGTCACAAAGGGAACAGGGAGCTCCAGTAACAGTTCATCTTTGAAATTGGAGCACATGGTTTGGTTGTTTGTTAGTTTGGTTGTTAATTTTGGTTGTTTCGCTTGTTTGTGTATGTGTTCAACTGCTTCTTCAGGAATGACAGCCTAGAAAAAAAACACCCTCCCAACCCCATTGCGTTTTTGAATTGTCTTTCGATGGATGTGAGAAGGATGAGATCGTCCGGCTCCGTGACACGTGGGTGTGGGTCAGTCCGCCCCCTCTGCCCACGAAACGGAGCACCATTCGGCAATCAGTGAGCCAAGCAAAGGGGGAAATGGAACAGGTAGCAACAACGTGGATGAGGGGTGAGGTGGGGAGGGAAAAAAGAAGCAAGTGTCACTATCCATCCTGTTCAGAAGTGCGTAAAATGTCCATCAAAGCAGAAGCAGAGTCAGGGTAGAGAGGGAGACACAGAGAGAAACAAGGTGGGGGGCAAGGGCGGGGTGTGTGTGTGTGGGTGTCAGGGGTGGGGATGGGGAAGGGGAGCGCGGGCGGCTCGAGTCACTGGGGTCCAGCGCTATAACCGAGATCTTTTCTCTCTCCTCCTCCTCCTCCTCACTCTTCACTAGATGCTCACTGCTCCAAAGTCCGTCCCCACTGGGGACTAGTCAGTGATCAAATAAGGTCTCGGTGCTCCCAGAGCCGCCGCAGCCCCCCCTGCTTGCCTTTGGCTCCCCTGCCCCAGTTTGGTGTTCCCACAGCCTTCTCACACATCTCCAAAGTTTCCCAGAGTTCAAATCTTCTTTTTGTCCTTCTTTGTCATTTTTGAACAAAAAAAGTCGATGTCTTCTTTTTAAATATATCTATATCTGTATACATGTTTTTTTTTCACAGTGGGCAAAAGGATGACCTCTACAGCAAAACCTGTCTTTTACGATCTCTGTAAAATGTCCACAAAAATCAAGTATCCCAATGTGAGTAGACGCATCTCAGCCATGTGATGTGTCGTGCCACAATAAATATACACTGGTAAGGGGGCACAAACAGAACCGTTTCCATTTTTTTTTGTTCAACTGCATTACGCTTTGGCCACATTCATACAATGAATCAGACTAAAAACTGCTCAGTGCTTCAGTATCGCCACTCTCTGCCTTTTCTAATTATTGTTACTTTAATATCTGATTCATCTAAATCTTCAACAAACTTACTGAAGATCCAGGTATGCAGTTCTGTATGATTTGGTTTGAAATTAAAGTAAAAAAAAAAAAAGTATAAAAATGCAAACTGATGCTGGCTCTTATGACACAGACATACACGCGCATACATACAGTACACACACACACACACACACTCTAACACAGTCCATGCTGGCTAAATTGATTGTGAAGACATAACTTTGTCTCTCACAAGAGAGCCCAGAGACAAACAAAACAAAAAAAGACTTTGGAAAGAGGAGATCAGTGTTGAAAAGACAAGCAGACATAGGAATATTATTACACCATAAAGTGGCCAGGTCTTAAAGATAAAAAAGCGATTCAAATTTAAAGCTGGTGTTAAACATTAATTTATATGAGGAAAGAAATCATACACAGAAAAATAAAATAACATACAAATAGTTGAAATATATGAAAATAATAACAATAATAATAACAATAATAATAATAAATGTCTTACATTATTTGAAACCAAAATAGAGCAAAAGCATTCAAAAATAATCTGTACAACATCAGAATTCTAAAAAATAATCATATGAACAATATTCTAGGTAACAGGACTTGAAAGGAGTGGCAAGCTTGCAGACCAAATCTACCCAATTTCAATAGCATGCGCAAGTATTAACACCAAATAACATTGCTCTGCGAGACGCAACACTTTAGACACACTTCTGAGATTGCAGCAATGTATTAATTAGTCCAAATACACTTGCTATACACTTGTGGCCAAGAGCAGTAATTCACAAATTTAAATATTTGTTTTGGTGAAGAAATTAAAAGATTTTTATAAAAGGTTTTGCTTTTCTGAGATAGGAGGCTAGGATGATTTCTGTAAAGCATATTCTTTTCCATTGCTATTGAAGTTGGAGTGAATGACCTCTTTGGACATAAAGGCATTAAAACACCTTTTCACCATCCCATATAAAACAAGGGACATCTTCAAAGAGACTCCTGCCTTTGTCAGTCTTATAATGCTTTGGAATGAAGATGTCCCTTGGTAACCTGTAATCCACAATTCATGCATGGAAATGGCTTAACACCCTGCAGAAACCTGGGGCAAGTCCCTGCTTGATATCCCAGGTGGGGAGGCCGCCACTCCAGACTTGCTAAACAGCCTTTATTTCCTTCTGAGTCTTGTAATAAATTGATAGGCATGATGACACTAAACTGGTGAGACACATGTCTGTACCACATGTATTATGTACATTTTTGGTAACCACTATTACTTGATCTCATTCAAGTGAGCAACAACCTTTGCTGGTCACTGGGGGTCTCCTAACACCGGACCATAACTTCAAACGAGGGAGCTGAGTGGAGATGTTAGCAACCCACGATGGTAAATTTACACAACAGCTTACAGTCATCTTAGAAATGAGATAAAATAGAATAGTATCCAAATAAAAAGGAAAGAAATAGAATCAGTCCTTGCTTAAGAGAAAACAAACTCAACAAATGCAGATGTGGTATTTGGAATGCACTATTCTTTACAAACGTTAGAGATCATTGGCTTTAAACATTGGTCTGTTTGGGAAAAAAAGGAAAACAAAATCAGCCAAAATGTCCTTTGGAACATATATTCACAGTCTTCAAAGTTCCGTTTTTGCAAGAAGAAAAAGGAGGGAAAAAAAGATGTTGCAGAGGCAGGGAAATGGTTTATTGTTTGTCTTTTCGTTAAAGCTTAGCCAAAAAGCAAAATGAGCATGCATCTAGGTATTCTTCTTCTCAAAATCTACATTAGCAGCAAAACATATGTCCTCGAAGACCAGACCTTATACATTTTCTTTAAAAACAAACAGCAATAACAAAAAAAATGTGTGACAGGAAACAAATAGAGAGCTTTTTAAACCTCTATGTTAGAAACTGCAATGGCTCTGTAACGGTGCTACTCCACAATGCAAGGACAAGGGCCCTTTTTTGGTTTTTGGTATTCTTGGTATTTTACGTAAAAAAAGCCACCTGTCTGCTTGCAAAGAAGCAAAAACGGCAACTCTGATGCGTACTCCTTTATTTTAAAACTTTGTTTTCTTTCCTTTAAAAACAGCAACAAATTCTCAAGTATAAAGAAGCCTCTTTTCTCATCTTTATGCACCAATGGTGAAAGTGTTTAGTCTTTGGATTTTCTTTTTGTTTTTAAAGCGTGAGAATTATTATTATTATTATTATTTTTCATTTTAATATATGACATAAAAAAATCAATAAAATAAAGCCGTAAACAGACTGCAGCCACACTATGAAAAACAAACATCTGCTTTGTAGTGCACAAGGAGTAGTAACCATCTCCATATCTACCAAAGCAAGGCTTTAAAATGAAAAAGGGATGGGACGGAGATAGAGAAAAAGGGGAGAAAAGGGAGAGGGGCGTCGGACAGTGGTAAGTGCACAAAGGTAACACAAAAATAATTGAAATTTTTCAACACCTCAGATTTCTTTTTCGTTTTTTGGTTGGAATCACACCAACCTAAAAGAAGACAGACAAAAACCCTTGAGAGGAAAGGAGAACCTGCCTTGTCAGTTATTGGCAGTTGGGTGAACGTTAGCCAGGAAGGCAAGGATAAGACAGAAATAAAGTATAGATCAGTTACTGCTCCTTAATCTAGTCTATCGGAATGACCAAGACAACATCAAATGAAGCGCCTTAAAGTTGGACAATACAAAAGCTAAATGTACACAAAGATTTTTCAGTCTACCATACTGTTTAAATTCATTTCCAATGCAACAATCTACTTAACACCAAAAATGTTTATATCTATCATAAATACAGAAAGTTTTTTTCTTAAAAAAATCTTTTTATCCCCACCAACAAGTCTGCAATGCTTTTTCGTGTCTGGGTGATGAGGGAGTGCTAATTTCCCATGTGAAAGATTTTCAAATGTTTAAAACCAGCCATTCAGCTATTCTTTTTGAATGCCCAGAAAGCTATGCTTTCACTTTACTTTTGAATACTTTCTGCCAGTAAAAATAAAGTTTAGGATACATAAATGTTAGGAAAACAACAGAAAGAAAGAGAAAGTAATGAATTTCTGTAACAGAAAAACAAATTGTGAGCTGTTGACCTGAGAATAAAATAGACATTACATCATTCGTTTTACTTAAGCAAGCCATTGGTATTTGAACGCTTAGATCACAAGAAACTGTAAGACTATTCTCCCATACAGTACCCACTGGCTGACTGTGCTATTATATGGAAATACTTCTGCAAACAAGGGACAGCTTGTTAAATTGTACTTTGTTATCAAGGATTAGGGGCCATTTAAACAACTTTGAGGCAGTCCATTGCTATACAGCATTCCTCTATCATAAGCCAAAACTTAACTGCAGTGATCTTCTCTATTCATTTATATATGTATATATATATTTGAGTTGAAATAAACAAAAACCAGCATGTTGATATGGGAAAACAATCCACTAACATTTAAATTTTTGGTTACAAGCTTTGGAATTGCAGTTAGTCTTTACACATCTTTTTTGAAATTGGTTTGTATACTTTTAAACATATTTTAACATCGCTTCTTTTTTTGTCTTGTTTTTTTTCTTTTGTGTTTTTCTTTTTTTTGTCTTTTACATTTTTTAAATACTGTCCATCATTGAAAGCTCTTTTACAATCTGATGGAGTCTGTTCCTACACTAGCAAGATTACTACTACTACAACTACTACTGTCTTTGAGACAGCTGGGCTGAGTCTCCTCGGCTGTTCGGCCCAGTCTGTCAGCTGACTTCTGACTGCTGTCAGAGTCCGACTCGTCAGTAAAGACGTCTGTTGGTATCGAGGTCTGAACCCCTGAGGTGCTCAATGAACTTGAGGTAACCGTTGAAGGTGAGGATACTGGAGGAAAAGATGACAGCGTCGAAGGAGTGGCATTGGGCTTTCCAGCTAAAGCTCTGGAGAATGGGGCCTGGGGCCAGGGTTTGCCTGCAGCAGTGGTGCTGAGGGGGGCAGCCGCAGAGGAGGAAAAGGAGGAGCACGAGGATGAAGAGGCAGAAGAGGACGGCATGGTGGCTGATGACGTTGGCGGGGGAGTTGGGGTGCTGTGTGGATGAGTGGCAGACTGCGAGGTAGATGCGGTGTTAGGATCGGGGAAGCAGGCTGAAGAGTGAGGTAATAAACTAGTAGCGTGCTCTTTGGCATTTCTGGCTGATCGCTTGATTGTTCTGTGTTTGTGCAAGGCCGACTCCAGGTGTTGACTGAGCGCTTTGTCCCCCTCTAGCGTAGTGTCGCAGGCCAGGCAGTCGTAACGACTGGTGTCTACTCCACTTGCGCCGCTGGGGACACGAAGCAACATGTCTTGCAAGTTTGCCACAGACTGACCGAAAAAGCAGATCGACTTCAGGTGGCTGATGGCCGCTTCCTCCTTGCTGAAGACAGCTTGACACTTACGGCATGCCAGCCGGTACTGCGCTTTGGGGACGATGTACTTGTCAAGAAGGGGGTCCGCACCTTTGCCATCCATCTCGTGCTGCTCTGTGGGTAGGTTATTGTGAGAGGAAGAGGAAGAGTTATCAATGGGGGGAGTGCCTTTTTGTTCCTCTGATTTCACTGGATCTTTGGCAGTTTCTTTGCGGTCCCCCGAGGACTGGGTGGGAACTGGAGTTTGACTCGCTTTGGGTTGCTGGATCTGTTGAAGCTGCCGCTGCTGCTGCTGCAATGCCTCTTGCAGGCTCTGCTGATATTGCTGGTAATGCTGGAGCAGGGACCCTGGGGAAAGCCCCATCAGAGCCTGGGATAAAGCTGGGTTGTAGGGGAAAAGGCTCTCCATGCCATACATCGGCTGCAGATATCCTCCTTGGAGAGCGCTGGGCATTTGAGGGGCATAATATGGGGAGAAGCCAGGCATGAAATAGGGTAGGAACTGACTGGTAAGCAGAGCTGTAGGGTCAGATGCCAAGGCTGCCTGAAGAGCTTGAAGCTGGGCAGGGTCTATCACATACTCCATTCCAGGAGTGGGCATCGAGGTGGCAGGAACAGCTGTGTCTGGTTTCTCTTTCTTGGCGCTGGCAGCTGAGGTGGTGGGCGCTGGAGTTCCCCCCATCGATGAGGGCGTAGCAGACTTCTCGACCTTCTCCTTCGACTTTTCCTTCTCCCTGGATCTTTCAGTATCACGCTCTTTAGGGTGTTCAGCCCGGGACCCTGGCTGTGGGGCTGCAGATGTGGATGTTGAAGTAGATGTGGGACTTGAGTGGGCAACAGAAGTGCTGGCTTGAGCCAGACTTGGTGAGGCCAAAGAGGAGGAGGATGGAGGCTTGTTGGGCAAACCAGATGTGGGGAGACTGGGTGAGGGGACACTGGCACCAGGCATGTTCAGGAGGTTTGGAGGTTTAGGAGGAGTTAAAGCTAGAAGAGATTGGTACAAAGAGACACAAAAATACATGTTAACATTTTATTGCATTTATGTTTTAAAATGCAAAGTGTGTTTCTTATGTGCGTAAAGTCATGATTGACATACCTGTGTTTGATGAGTTAAAGCTTGGTAAGGAAGGGCTGCTGACTCCTGGCAGCAAAACAGGGGGTATGCCCTGTAGATTTGGGTAAGCTGACTGAAGGTTCAAGGCTTGCAGGGCAGGGCTGTCAAACATGCCCTGTTGCTGCATTGCTTGCTGTTGAGCAAGGCCCAATACCTCATTGGCTTTCTTTATGCGATCCATTTCTTGCTGGGCCATCAGCTGACGAACTGTGGCTGGGTCAAAGTACTCTTTCTCCTTATCAAGCTGGCTCCCAATGGTTTCCTTCACCTTAGCAATATGCTGCTGGGAGAAGATGTGGTCTCGAACTGAAAGACGAGCACTGTACTTGACACCACAAAGTGTACACTCTGTCTTTGGGCCCTCATAGGATGTCTGGTTGATGCCAAAGTGTTTCGCCATGCTGAGCTTGGCCTTTTTCTCCTTGGCACGAGCATTTTGGAACCAAACCTGCACCACTCTCTTTGGAAGTCCAATGTCATTGCCTAGTACCTCACACTCCAGCATGGTAGGGGTCCTGTAGTCATTGAAGCAGGACTTAAGCACTTTCAGCTGGAGGTTGGTCATCTGTGTCCGGAAGCGCTTTTGGCCAGGCCTGTCTCCGCTGTCAATGCTCTTACTTCCAGAGGCTCCAGGGCTGGGCGAACAGGGGTCAGCCATACTCGAGGTCTCACTGTAATCAATAATGTTTTCATTCTCGTAATCTTTAGCATAATAACTTGTTGCAGGGCTAACAAGCCCTGAGGACATCTGGTCCTCATTCTCAAGGGAGGGTGCAGTCCCCCCAGACTTGGACAGAATGTCACTGCTGTTGTGGCCGTGCTTTGTATCAGCACTGTCATTGTCAGCATTGGCTTCATCACCAGTGGTGGTGTCAGTGATGGCCGTGTTCACAGAGGAACAGTCATCATTGTCCAGTTTGCTTGGGTCAAAGCTCATGTTCACAGAGGACATTGTTGGGCTTTCAAAGTCCTCCATTCCCTCAACTTTAATAGATGTGGGGCTCATTAGGGCCCTTGGGGAAAAATCCAAGTTTTTTACAGGTGACAAAGAAGAACACTGGCCATCATTGTTGTTGGAGGAGACCATCTGCGAATAGTTTGAGATATCCAAAGGGTCCATCTTCAACTGCAGTCCCTCGTGGTCGGGCAACATGTTAGACAGGGCCAGGTTATAGCCAGCACGCTTAGCTTCATGCCAGTGGCGTGAGCGAATGTGGGCCTCCAAGGCAGTCTTGGCTTTGAACAGGGCACGGCAGAAGGGGCAGCGGCGGTGGGCTTGAGCTGGCCCCACAGCCCTGAACTGCCCTTTCCTTTCTCTGGCTCGAGTGTTCTGGAACCACACCTGCACTACCCTCTTCTTGAGACCAACCTCGTGGGCAATGTGATCAAGCATCTTGCGGGTTGGGTTAGAGTCCAACAGATATTTTTGGTAGAGAATCTCCAGCTGCTCAGGGGTAATTGTGGTTCTTAAGCGCTTGTCTCTCTGAGGCTCTTCACCGCTGTTGGTGCTGTCATTCTCTCCTGGACTGGTGCCCGCTTTCTCCTCCAACTTCCTCTTCAGGGAATTCATGGTTGAGGTTGGTGTTGAGGGAGAAGTGGCTGAGCTGCTTGGAATTTGAGGCATGGCCCCAGAGAGAAGCTGGCTTGCCAGCAGAGGGTTGCTTGGATCAAAGAGCATGAAAGACATATCCATGGGGCGATCTAAAAATTGAGGATGGATAAATTGGTTTTGGACAGTGAGGAAATGAAGCTGCTGGTGCTCTTGCCAGTGCTCGAATGAAGGGAAAGCCAGCTTGCATTGCTCACACTGGTATGGGATCATCTGCTGAGCAAGCTGTTGTTGTGAAGCAGTGGACAGATGAGGATTTAGTGTCATGTGAGAGCTCTGAGAGATCGCCTGGCTAGACTGAGAGGCTGATGGACCACTCTGTGGTTGTTGTTGGGATATGGAGGGAGATGACCGCTTAGAGTTCTTTGGAGCCATCAGGGGCTTTTCTTCTCTAGAGTGGTGTCTCGGCTGTGGTGTTTCAGACCTGTGGAGGTTCTCTTGTTTCAGAATTGGCTGGCTGTCCCGGTGATCTAGGGAGGTTTCAGCTGAGTGCTTGGGCTTCTCGTCAAAAGAGTTGGATGTGTTTGCTGTGGTGGCCTCTTCCTTCTCTGAGGATGTCATGTGGGAGAAGGCAGAGGTGGATGGGGGTAGAGGGCAGAGGCTTGAGGATGTAGGCATTGGAGTGTGGCCTGAAGACCCAGACAGGGTGTAATACTCATGAGAAAGGTCAAGTGAATCTTCATTTTGACTGTCTTCTTGGCCTTCCTCATCTTCGTCTTTGTAACAGAGTTTCTTTTGGTGCTTGATGAGGTCGAATATGCGTTGAAACACCAGGCTGCATTTCTTGCACTGGTAGTTTAGGTTGTTGGTACGAATGTAACGGTCATTAGACAACTCACGTCTTTCGCCGTCCTTTCCTCCGTCTCCCTGGTTCTCATAGTTCTTGCGAGCCTTCTGTCGAGCATTCTGGAACCACACTACAATGACTCGTGTAGGCAGACTTAGCAGGTTAGACAGCTGCTCAAACTCATCATCTTTAGGGTAGGCATTGGCATCAAAGAAGTCTTGTAATACCCTAAGCTGGTAGTCTGTGAACCTTGTCCTTGAGGACCTCTTGCTTCCAAAGCTCTCCATTTTATGAGGCTCAGGTGAAGGTGGTTTAGAGTCAATTTTTATATCCTCTAGTGTAGTGATGGGAGGGTTGTTGAAATTGTATGGCGAGTCTTTGTTGCGCTGGCGTTCTTTAAAGAGGGTGTTACGGAACCAATGCTTGATCACTTTCTGGGGAAGCCCTGACTTGTCTGCCATCTCCTTGATTTGGTCCTCGTTGGGAGAATTGTTTATGTCAAAATACTGCCTGAGGACCCTGAGTTGATCATCTGTGATGCGTGTGCGTGGTCTCTTGTTCTGCTGCTGCTGCAGCATGGCCGGTGTGAGCTGCTGTTGATAAAGCTGAGCCAGATCAGAGGCCAATCCTGGCTCTACAGACGACAGCTGACCTTGCATCTGGGAAGGCAGGGACTGCAGGGACATGGGCTGCATCATGAGTGGGGAGAAGAGAGGCAGGTCCATTGACATGGGAATCTGAGCCATGGTAACTGAGGGCTGTGGAGGTGGGACAGTTGAGGGAGTGAGAGCAGGGGAAGAGACGGGGATATTTGGTGTCGGTGCTCTCTGTGGAGGAGGCTGAGGGGGTGGTGGAGGGGGAGGCGGAGGAGGTGGTGGGGGTGGAGGAGCAGTCTCAGGGGTTGGAGGTCTCATTGGGTAAAGCTTATCATACTGCTCTCGGTATTCCTTGGCAAACCTCTCAAGTGACCTGAATGGGAAGAAGGACTGATGGATGTGCTCTTGATGACTTTTCAGAATCAGTATGTTGGAGAAGAGCTTGCCACATGCCTCACATTCCAACTTCTCCAGTCCTTCGATAGGATCCACAACTCGGCTAATAGTTTGTGGTCCAGTTGAACCTGCTGATGGAGTTCCTGTTGGCTTTTTCTGTGCCTTTTGTTTGTTTTCATTGTACTGAATCACCAGCTCAAATCCAAAATTTTCTAAAAGAGCTTTGGTTGCATTTCCTCGAGCATCTGAGGCAATTCTAGGAGGAGGAAAGCCAGGATCGTGGTTCACAGTAACTGCAACAGGCTGAGTGTCTTTCTTTTCCTTGGATTTAATGTTTTCATTTGTATCTTTAGGGGTCTGGTCCTCTGTTTTTTCATTCATTTCCTTTTCCCTCGGCAGGTCCCTCTCTTTCTCATTTGGATGAACAGACGGCTTTGGTTTCTTGTCAACTTGGTGCGAGAGCGAGGCACTCTGCTGGAGCAGAGCCATTTGGCTTGAAGCCTGAGAGTGGGCTTGGTGCTGTTGTTGCAAGTGATGGTGCATTAACTGCTGCTGAAGACAGCTCTGCTGGGCCTGCTGGACCGAATTTTTCTGTTCTTCCAACATGGCTGCCGTAGAGCTACTCAGACCCAGAGAGGAGCTGAGACTCATCTCTGGGTTCAGCTGGAATTCAGCCCCGGGTATGTAAAAGGGGAAGAGCAGCTGCTGTTGCTGCAGTGGGAGAAGAGCGTCTGTTGTCATGGGGAAGTGCTGCAGAAGCGGATTGAAGAGCTGAGACTGGATGAGTGCAGCTTGCTGCTGGAGCTCCTGTTGAAGCTGAGCCTGGGCTTGGGCCTGGGCCTGGGCCAACTGTTGCTGCTGGAGCTGTTGCTGGTGGCCCCGGGCGGACAGCATGTCGGCAAACTTCTTCTTTTTCATGTCGTGGTTTTCAGAGGGAGATTGATGGCTGGCCGAGTTCCCCAGGCTGTCGGTGTTGTGTGAATGGCTCAGGTGGTTGCCTCCCAGCATGCTCTGCACCGTCTGGCCGCCTGCTGAAGAGCAGCTGCTGTTGCTGGAAATGGATGTGGAGTTGGAGGTTGGAATTGGGCTGGGTGTAGAAGTGCTAATGGTGTTGGAGGCCCCTCCACTTAGTCCAGAACTTGCAGAGGTGGGAATTCCACCTGCTGCCTCCAGCTTGGCTGCACGGGCTTTAGTCTGATGGAGGACAGACCGCATGTGTATCTCCAGGGTGGAGCTCTGACTGTATGCCACATTGCAAGTGCTACACTTGAAAGGTTTGTTGTCAGGGCTGCTTGTGGGCTCTGGCTGACCAGCAGTGGACTCTTGTAGGGCCCGCTTCACCTTGTGCAGGTGTGAGACAGAGTTGTAATGTACAAGCAGGATATTTTTCTGTGTAAAGGACTCTTTGCAGACTGTGCACTTGAAAGGCCGAGAGGGATCTAGGAACTTCTCCATGGTGAAGTTGGGACCCTTCCTGAAGGGCAGGGCTCTCTTGGGCTCTGATCCCGAATCCTCTTGCAGAGAACCTGAATCGCTGCCAGTAGGACTCTGCTTTTCTTCTGGATCACTCTCCTCGCCGTCCTTGTCATCTTCTGCCAGAATGCCTTGGTCATCACCAAGAGAGGGATCACCCATGGCCATTAGATCTCCGTTCATTAGTAACCCACCGTACAGCTGCTGGACATCAGCCTCGCTCAGTTCCAGGTGACTAGTTTCCAGGTGCTTCTTGAGTGCCTGTAGGGTTCTGAAGCTTCGCTGGCACAGGCAACACATAGTGGCAGCTCTGATGACGTGGTACTGGGAGTGAAGCTGTAGCTTCTCCACCGTCTTGAAAGCCAAGCTGCACTGGTTGCAGCGGTACTTGTAGACATGTCGGTCTGAGACAGGCAGCTGAGGCCTCTTGTTGTGGACTTCATTGAAGTGCATCTGTAGAGAACTGGAGGACTTAAAGACCTGGTTACAGCCTTTCTTCCAGCACAGGAAACCAGTTGCATCCTCTCGTCCAGACTGGTGTTCCTCCAGAGGCGACTTGCGAGTTTCAGTCATTTCTGCAGACAAAGTAACTTTTTCAGGGTCAGCATCCAAGGTTTCTGTAAATTGAAAAGAAGAACAGCACAATGTTTTTAAACTATAAATATATAGTTTTTGGTTAAACATTAATTATATGTCTCTGTATATCTCAGCACAAAACTAGAGCTTGACAACACAATTCATAGGCAATTTATTAATACCAGTATGTAACTAGCAACAGAAAAAGATACCACTACTGTTGATAAGAAAATACGAACCTGTCTGTTTCTTAATGTCATCACTGCCAGTGTTGGCTGAGGACTGGGGGGTGCTTTGTGCCTCCCTTTCCGGACTGGGGACTGGTATGAACATGCTTGCTGGCAACACTTCTGTAGTTGCCACCTGGAAAATAACACACAGGGTGTGCTCCTTGTTAATTGCACGTCCACTTTCACAGTTCCTCTTTTATAGGTAGGTAGGAGATCTCAGATACTTGCAATGATGCATACAAAATACAAGTGTCAGGGCATGCTGAATAACAAACTACAGCTTCACAATTAAATTTAACACCAAAGACAAAAAAGAGACATAACAGCATATAAAATGGATGTAACGAAAATAGTCATATAGATTGAGATCACACTGCCTAGCACAGACACACAACCATGCATACTGTACCTGCACTCATACAGAAATGAATCATATTATTTCTACTTTCTTTGCTTCACTTAAGAGTTAGCACTTTGATCACTGCTGGTGTTTTGTCATGTGCCTGGAAAGTTCTGCTGCAGCCAATTAGTAGGATGGGTAGAAAAGGCCCACCTTAGCCAAGTGTAAAGCTCATTAGGTTGCCTAATTAAATGATTTTCCCTCCTTGTAAAAAGTACATTCCATTTCAATAGATGAGAGCACTGAGCAGAGATGCCAGTCTGTTGCATAGCATATACTGATCTCCTTCTGACTGTGCAATGTTCATACACCTCACCAACAACAAGATTGTAGCAACTGACAAATAATTTATAAAATGTATTTGCATATTTGTACTTCTGAATGTGTGAACAAATGAACGATACTGTGAATGGTAAAAAAATGCATTTGCATGTGCTTCTTTACTCTAGTTCAATCTTTCTTGCAGTATTTTTAATTAGACCATTTCAAGAAGCAATGAATATTGATTAAAAAGGGCAGAAGTGCAGCCAGGTTTCCTGTGCTCTCAAAAGGTTGAAGTCAATCATGTGTGAATGACAGGAGCTTTCCCTCTATCCTGGCAACCCCCCACCTCATGTGTACTCCTATGTTCCTCTGAGCTCCTCAATCTCTCCCTCTCTCTCTTTCTCTCTTAGAAGAAAAAAACCCACAACAATTCATCAAATGCACTCATTAAGCGGCCCCTATTTAACAATAATCAGTGATTGAGATTG
This sequence comes from Alosa sapidissima, assembly GCF_018492685.1. Lineage (NCBI taxonomy): Eukaryota > Metazoa > Chordata > Actinopteri > Clupeiformes > Clupeidae > Alosa > Alosa sapidissima. Next base: position 32,216,985 of record NC_055970.1, read on the forward strand.
GAAGAGTCTTTGCAAGATGAGGCACTGCCGGCTTCACCTTCTTTCAATTAACTCCCCAAACAGAATAATCATCTTCACTCCCCACACAGCATTTCAATTCAAAGACCCCACCCCACAAGCTCCTGCCCTTTCTATTCCTCCATCTTTCTCCCTCTCCTTCCCTTTCTCCCTTTTACCGGAATACTCTTGTGCCTAAACTGCCTGAAGCATCAGAGCCAATCATTTGAATATCCTTCGATCGCCCACCACCACCTTCAACCTAGTGTAAAATACTAAGCCATACTGAAATCTGATTGTGTGTGAGGGAGATCAAAATAAGATAAGGTGTTGCCTCAATACATATGTCTGACATTTGAAATAACACATGCATATCTTACTCTGTACTGCTTTAGTCTCTCTCATAATTCCTGATTTTGACTTTGAAACTCTGAAGTGTACCAGATGAATACCTTTAAATAATCCTCAAACCTTTAAATAAACCTCAAATGGTCATAATAACCAGGAACACATCTGCAAGACTGTGCCTAACAAACAGCTGTATTGCTAGTGTTATGGTTCAGTGTTTGGATCAGTGGCCTGGAGTCAGAGTCTTTTTAAATATCAGCCAGGAGCACTGTTCTCTACATGTACAGCAGAGAAAAGGTCTCCAAGCAAAGCACGCTCCAGAATGATTTTGTCAGCCTCAGAAGCACCCTGAGAGGACTGCAATTCCTCCATGCCACAGCCAGTCACTACTATTGGGGGTTAAGTGGATGAGACAGGATTTTCTTGTCCATCAGCGTGCAATTAGTTTAATTAGAAATACACAGAAATAAATTTCATATTCATATAATTTTTTTTACAACCTTTCACAATCTCCTCCAAAGTAGAAGCAGAAAATTAGTATGACCAGCTTGGCGAGTTACAAAAACAAATCACGGCAGTGATTTACATTACAAAGTGGACTGTTTCTAGACAACTGCTTCATTAGGCAACGAGAAGCAAGCACTAAGAGTATCCCAAGGTCACTTTTAATTTGGACCGGCTAATTGGCAAACATAGCTCCAAATGGCTATCATCTAGCCAGACTCAGAATTAATGAAGCACAATTATTTTCATTACCTCTATCTTAGACAGACAGAAAATGAGACATAGTGGTAGCAGAGAGAGACAGAAAGAGAGAGAGAGAAGGAGAAAGAGAGAGAGAGAAAGAGAGAGAGAGAGAGAGAGAGTAGGACACAGAGATTGAGGAAGGATGTGCATTTATATCTAAAGTGTGCATCTTTATGCATAGTCTGCAAGAAATAAAAGTCACCTATTGCGGAATTCATTAGGGATCACCGGCAGGACAAGTAAGAGGGGTATGGTACCTATCAAATCTGTTCCGTGTATCGGAGGCAGAAAAAAATAGGTGCCAGCTTTAATGTGCATTACATTAAGTATGTCTCTATCCCACTCCTCTTGAAGATACTCTGCACATTATCATCTCTATAAAAGAAAATATACGACTGGCTCCACAGCTAATGTGCTAGCAGGGACAGAGAGATGGCCTCACTGGAGTTAGGGACACCATTACCCTAAGGGATGGGCCAGTAAGCCATTCAGCGCTTACGTTCAAAAAATAACAAACATTTTCCTCCTTATCCCTAGAACTGGTTAGCAATAGTGAAACAAGAGCTACAGTTTTCATAGATGGCCTCCTCTGACTGACTTGAAATCAAGTAAATTCTCTCTGGGGGGTGGTGGTGTGTGTGTGTGGGGGGGGGGGGGGGTGAGGCATGTGGGATGAAAAAGGGCCCCAATACCGAGGGATTTTAGTAATGAAGTCAGGCGACTTAAAGAGGGATGATGTAAGTGTTACTTCTTAATATGAAAGAATGTCCCCCTCCGACATGTCTTGACAACGATGAGAATATTTCCCGCTCCTCTTTGAATGCACTCTTCATTCCCAGTGTTAATCAGTCTGGGAGAGGCACTTCACAGACTACATCTCTGGAGCTTTTTTTTTTTTTAAATAACTTTTCTTACATTTTTACTGATGCAACCCCAATCCCCACAGTGCATTCCCATGCTGAGACAACACGTCACTGAGACACACTGAAGCTTTGAGGACCTCCAGGATTGAGTGTAATGGGCGAGGGAGGGGGGCAAATTCAGGATGGTGCTTTTCTCTCTCTCTCTCTCTCTCTCTCCTCCCTCAAGCTCTTAGCCTTACGGCAATATGGCTCTCGAAAGTCACTTGAGACCTCAGGTTGGCAAGTTAGATTAAAAAATAGTGAATAATAATATTTGCATTGCCTCGACTTGCATGTCATTAACAGAGGGGGAGAGAGAAAAAAGATCCACTCATTAAATTTCTATTCATCTGTGTCACAATTACCTGAATATATTAATAATAAAAGCCTTTGTTTTGAATAGCACTGGAGTGATCACAACCACACAGAGAATGTCAAAGCACACCAGAGAGGAATGAAAGGGGAGAGGAGAGGAGCTGTTCGTGGGGCGAACAGCAGAATCACCCATTAGGGTTTTTTCCTTCTCTCTTTCTCTCTGCTGCATGTTCTTTCACTTCCTCAATCGCCTGTGATAACATAATGAAACGGGGAAAAGGCTCATTGGCAGTGGGCATGTCAAGACAATGCCTGAGTCGAGGATCACTACAGAATCAACCCCCCTCAGTCGCCCCACCCCATAATATCTGACTTCAAGTGAGTCAACAGGACGCCCAGGGGCCATTTCACAATTAACAGTTTCCTTTGTGTTTTGATTAAGCCTCAAATGTCATCAATTAGAGAGAAGGAGATGGGAGAGACAACCTTCATTACGCTCAGGCGGAGTGAGTAAGAGTGCGGGAGGGAGGGAGAGAGAGAGACAGAGAGAGAGAGAATGAAAAAGAGAGAGGAAGAGAAAGAAAAAGAGAGAGAGAGAGAGAGAGAGAGAGAGAGAGAGAGAGAGAGAGAGAGTGACTCATCCCTGTGGAGTGAGCAAATAAGCTGTGCCATGTTGCACACTGGTCTTTGGCATGGCCACAACTGTGCCACATCCAACTGGGGGAAACAGCCTTGCGTGTAGTGCGCTGGCATATGGAGTCAGCATGGCTCGCATGAATAACTGAACACTCAATAGACCTTATTCTTCACACATCTCTCAATTAGCTGAAGACGACACAACTAAAAAGACACACTGACGGCACGAAAAGATGCTATTAACAGTGTGGGCTTCACGACAATAGCCAGAGTGCCGGGGCGCCAGACACTAAAGCCGGGAGCCGTGACATTTGCTCTGTCATTGTGTGACGCCTGAAAGCCCTGTGGTTGAGAGATGTCATGTAATCATGCCCTAGCACAGGTTTTTGCCTCCGCACTGGGAGGTCAAGAGCAAATGCTTTATATAATAATAACTTCGAGCCCACAACCTACATGGTCTCGTAGGTGTAAAAACTGGGTTCAACACTTCAACAGATGGCAAAATTGGCAAGCGAGAGCATTCCAGTGAGAATTGAGAAAAGCCTGAAGGCCATTTACAGCATGCTCAGTGTAACAGATTTGTATGCTATGAGCAATGTCAACATATAAGCCATATGCTGTTGTATAATAAGTGAAAATAACTAAATACGTAAAAAAATATGGGTTGTGTAAGAATATGTGTCTGGCTCTCTGACCTAATGTTGGCTGCATGCAATGCTAATGGCAGAAGTTAAAGAATTTGTTAAAAACTTTTTTTTAGCAATAAATCCAAACACAAATAAACAAACAAACAGACATACACAACACACAAAAACTGATAGACAGAGATACACATGTGCACACTCACAGTGGCAATGAGCTTGTCCACGCAGTCCGGCGCCACGCTATGCAGGTGTGTGAGGTGGAACTGCAGGTGGACCTTGTTGTTGAGCATGTCTTGGCAGAGCGGGCAGCGGAACATGGGCTGGACGGAGTGCTGCGTCATCACGTGCATCCTGAGCCGGTTCAGGTCAGTGTTGGTGAACTTGCAGTAGGGGCACTGGTACATCTGGAGCAGAAGGAGGAAGGGAGGGATACAGGGATGGATGGATGATGGATAGATGAAGACGGAGGAGTGTGATGAATTGATAAGAGGATGCAAAAGTGGAGGGAAGAGTGAATGACAGGGGAAGACAGAGAGAGTTTGTTTAGAGAGAGAGTGATAGAGAAGAAAAGTGCAATCCACAGGGACGTGGGGACTCTTTCCTCTTTGGAGCAGATCTCGTCTGAACAGGGAACGGTGAGTAACCGTGAGTGGCAGAAAATCCTGGCCGGCACTTCAAAGGCCTCTCAGCTGTCAAATATTGTATTGATTTTCTACCTTTTTGCGCAATTAGCGATGCAAGTGTGGAAAAAAGGAGAAAATAATCTTCAGATGAAAACACACTGTTTGCATAATGCAAGAGAGAGTCCAGATTTACTGAACTTCAGAAAATGCTGAAGAGTTTTTTTTTAACCTCAGCAGTAATTAATTTTCCAGGATGAGGCTTTCATAACACACCCTGGCAATACAGGTGAAGGCCAATGCCAGAGACTAGACTGACACACAAATCAACATGTTGAAATGGGGTCTGGCAACACTGAGTGACTGATTCATTCCTGACGGTGCAGAGTAGCGTCAGACTCTACGTGCCTATGACCAGTGCTAATGGCGACCTCCTCTCACCTGCTCCCCAGCACTCTTGTCGGCCGTCCTGGGACGCTTGGAGGACAGGGGGCTCTCAGCAGCCCCGGACCTCGAGGACGGGCGCTTGGAGGGAGCCGGGGACTCCGACTGCTCCCTCTCTGACTGGCTGGATGTGGCCACGGATGAGGCTGCTGCTGCTGCTGCTGCTGCTGCTGCTGCTCACACAAACACACACAGAGAGAGAAAACACACTCAGTCAAGACAGGGCAGGGCCAGAGATACTCTAAAGACCACACTAATCAATCAATACAAAGGCTGGATAAAGGGCTTACGCATGTCTTTCCCTAGCGGTGACAGAGGCATATTTAACAGAGTTTGGGGAAGGGGAGCTTGGAAGAGGAGATGGGGCCCTCCTGCGCAAACTGCCACCACCGTTTCCAAGTCCCCTCCCCTGCCAACCGAGGAGACAGGCAGTCAGAGTGCCGTGACGGGCTGTCTCTGCCGATGTTGGATGGTTAAGGACATCAGACACCAGCAGAGACGTCTAATCAAAACGTTAGTTTGCCACGTCAGGTTGCTCTGGCTTCTGCTTGGCATCAGCGTTTGAAGCAGGAGCTTTCGTGGAGGAATCCATGGGACTTGTGAGGAGCCCATCATACCCATGACATGTCTGATCAGACAACACTTATCTAAAAGAGGCCCATCACTCCAAAGCCTGTGCTTCAGCCCTGACCCTATTTTCTTTTCAGACTTAAAAGGAATATGTACATTTATATATATATAATTACATGACACAAGAAGTTATTCAAGCATGCTTAATTTAAATTCAGATATGCTTCAACATATATTCTTTTTGTCCGTAGTCCTGCAACTGATAAACATTATGACAGGAAAGAAAAGGCAGCATGAACTGGCGAGTAAAAATGAGCAAACGCACCCGTGGAGCCAGCGCTTCACCAGGAGCCCATTTTACTCCGCTCCCAGCAATTAAAAGCAGGTGAGATTGTGAGCCCTTTGATTCCGGGGGCTGTGTGAGACCGAGCCAGCTGAGGCGAGCGCTGTGATTTGGCTGGGGCCACGCAGGACAGGGGAGCTTTGGAGGAGCTGCCGGCGCAGGATCCCCTGAAATCCTGCTGCTATTGCTGACCTACAGCTTGACCCTGCGCAGGTAAATCCGTGCGCTCTTTGTGCCTGCCCCCCCTCGCCAGCGAGCACCAGCGCTACCCACAACTTAATTGGAATTCTGTAACCAGCTAATCTGCCTGCAAGAGGTCTCTCAGGTTGGGGCCGTGCAGAATGTTCCCGGGGTTTGGAGGGAGAGACCAATATCTGCCTATCCTCTGGTCTGTTTCCTATCTGTATCGGTCTCATTCTCAACATATGCAACACTAGACCATTCCTTTAACTGGGTATGATGTCTCCGTAAGGCAAATTGAGATACCATTCAGTAGGTCAGTCTCAGGTTTAAAGTTAAGAGTTGTAAATTGTAAAGTTTTTGTGGGCCCAGTAAGGTGCTATTACACATACTAGATGAACATTGCTTTGAATAGAACTATTCACTGAATGGCCACTTGGAAATACGTGATGGAAAGTAAATGGAAAGCAGGAACATGTGTAGCATGTAAGATGCTTATCTCAAGGCCAGTAATTGCTAGTATAGAATTACACAAAAAAATCACCTTACGAGTAACTCAAGGAGAGGAGTGAAGACATCACACATTATCCATTAGTTCACATAAGGTAAAATTGCTGTTCATACACTGCTGACAAAGGCAGTGTATGTAGGAGGTACAGAGAGAGCCGGGGAATTGTCAGGTGCCCCGCACACATCTTAGAAAGGAATCCCCCCTTTGTGATAATCACTGGCACTGCCGCCGCTGCCGTCTCAAATGTGCTCCGCTAGCTGGCAGAACATTTCACACGGCTAATCCCCCCTAATGCCACCTGCACCAGGCTTCACAATGCGCTCGCCGCGCCATCCCCACTGCGTCCAGCCAAACAACGGCCCGCTCCATGCCTGCCTATCAGGGCGCATTGGCCACCCAGCCTATTTAGAAAGCCAGAGAGAGGGAGGGATGGAGGGAGAGAGAGAGAAAGAGTAAGAGATAGACAGAGAAGAAGAAGAAAACAAAAACAAAACAGAAGGCTTGATGCCTGGCTAACCAGTGTGCATCGGCTAGAGAGAGTCAGAGAGAGAGAGAGAAAGAGAGAGAGAGAGAGAGAGAGAGAGAGAGAGATAGACAGAGAGAGAGAGAGAGAGTAGGAGATATACAGAGAGGAAGAAACACTAAACTAAACAGAAGCGGCGAGCAGAAAGGCATAGCAGCCGAGTAAAAATACTCAGTTAAGCCAACGCTCGTAAAGGAGCTAAATCCACCCGGAGCCAGAGCTGGGGGGTGAGCCGTGCAGCCCCCCGACCGGCGCTCCGCCAGCGGAAAGAATTCACTGTGAAACTCAAGAAGGACCCACTGCCAGCCGAGCCCTTAACGAGGACATAAAGAGTTAAATTTGGCCTGATTCGTACAGTCCTGCAAGGGCAAATTGAGAGCAGGGGTAGTGAGTGTGTGAGGTTTGTGTGTGTGTGAGTTTGTGTGAATGTTCCTGTGTGTGTGTGTGTGTGTGTGTGTGTGTGTGTATGTGTATGTGTGTGTGTAGAGAGAGGGGGGCGAGAGGCTTGGGCAGAGGGGGTCAGGTTAAGCAGGGCTGACCATCCCACTGCTCTAGACATTAAAATGTCACCTCCAATCAGGATGGAGGCAGCTGAGCTGATTGCCCAGTGGGTGGGTGGCTGGCTGGGTGGAGGTGGTGGAGGTGGTGGCGGTGGGGCTGGGGGCCTGAGCTCTGTGCTTTGGTTGGGAGCAGCTTGCTAGATCTCACGGAAACTCCGGGATCAGCTGGCCAAGCCCAATTAGGCTCCAGTCAGGGCCAATCCCATTACACATCTCCACCAATAAACAAAGGAAATGTTAAACAAAGGAACCTCCCATTCTATCACATTAACCTCTCTGACTGTCCTGGCCACTTCCTCTACCACCGCTGCACTTAGCCTCCTCCGCCAGGTAGCAGCGCTGCCCGCCTCCAGGAGACCAGTTCTTCCTTTCCACTGCTCCCCCCACAGTCTCCTTCACAATCTGCCTCTCTATCTCTCCCTTTCTCTTTCTCCACCCTCCACCCTCCTCCTTTTGGGCTGGAAGGAGGACCTCATGACTTTCCCCGACATGTGCTATTTGTTCTATGGCCACCTCTGCCAATGCCTTTTAGACTTAACTGCTTGTCTGCCCTAAGATCTTGGACATGTCTGTATCTGCTCAAAGACAGGGGTGCAAATCCTCTCTCTCTCTTCCTTTCCCCTACACACACACACACACACACACACACACACACACACACACACACACACACACACACACACACACACACACACACAGACTCCCATAAAACTGCACATATGTGGACAGGTTGGGCAGCCATTTGAAAGCAGACAAACAGCTGGAACGAACGTGGCGACGGCGGCTGCAGAAGGGGAAGTGTGCAGGCCTGGGCCCAGTGCTGGAAGCGGAGGCCGCTGTCTGAGCCCGAGTGTGCAGCAGCAGCAAATGCCAAACAAAAGCGTAAAATGAGTCTGGTGTCCTCTATCGGGACACGCTAATGGGCAGCATATGCTGGGGAACTGGCTGTCCCACCCCGTGCCAGACTGCTTCTCTAATATGAAGTGTTTAAGAAGCCTTCAGTTGAGGATTAGGCTCACATGAAACTTTTATTCTCTGCCATTGCTACCACTTTAAACCAAACACATTCAAATGGCGTCGCACAGAGGCTCCAAAAGCCATACAAGTGAACTGTATTCATGTATCAGCTGAACTAACATAGCTGTGGGGTTTAAAGGGGCAGTCTAGAATGCCTCTCCAGAGACCAGTAAGACTCAGTGGGCTGCTACCTGTCTGAGACCAGGGGAGAGTTGGGGGTGCTGGGGGGGTGGTCTAGCTCACCTTGTCACGCCCTGTTAGGACTTCATAAATCTGATCAATCAGTCGCTTTAAACAGCCACTTGGCCGAAATACTAAACCCCACTTCTGCCACAAAGCCTGTGACGAAAATGTCCAGCGACCGTGCCCTGTTCTTGTTTTCACTGGTGTTGTCATGAGGGCTGTGCTGAAGTAAAAGAAGAAGAAAGAACAACACCATCACAGCCACCATCGTTACCACTGGGCCAAGCACAAAACAAACTGGAACGAGAGGGAGTACAGAGAAAAAAACTGTGTGTGTGTGTGTGTTTGTGTGTGTGTGTGTGTGTGTGTGTGCATGTATACACGGTCTAAATGTGGCATGCTTGGGCTGGCAATGGAACATGGACCTGCATCAGAGATCTATTGAAACAGACCATGACCAGAACACTGGCTTCTGATGGAAACACCCAGGCCTTCTGGGGAATGTGGTGTGAGTGTGTGTATGTGTGTGTGTGTGTGTGTGTGTATGTGTGTCTGTGTGCACTCGGCTCAGCACAGAGCGAGAAGATTAGCAGCGAATGGCTCCGTGACTTCACGGGGATCACAAAGGTGACATCGATGACAGAAGCTCTGACAAACACCAGTGCCTGTCAATGTCAGGAATCTGGACTGCCCTTCAGGAAATATAACAGACGACGCAAAGCGGTGACAAAGACATTCAGGTCCAAAATGCCACTCATGCAGAATGGTTCCAAGAGGATTTGGGGAATTCATGGTTTTAATTTCTCTTACCCCACCAACAATGCCTATTAAATATAAGTATAAGTAAGTATATATACTATTTTGATCCTGTGAGGGAAATTTGGTCTCTGCATTTAACCCAATCCGTGAATTAGTGAAACACACTCAGCGAACACACAGTGAGGTGAAGCACACACACTAATCCCGGCGCAGTGAGCTGCCTGCATCAACAGCAGCGCTCGGGGAGCAGTGAGGGGTTAGGTGCCTTGCTCAAGGGCACTTCAGCCGTGCCTACTGGTCGGGGTTCGAACCGGCAACCCTCCGGTTACAAGTCCGAAGCGCTAACCAGTAGGCCACGGCTGCCCAACTCTTAAACTCTTACATCAAAGCAAAACAAATGATCCAAGCAACCATCCAGCCTGCAGTCGGCATCCTTCAGATCCAAGCTACACCTCTAATGGGCTTGTCTCTATTATGTTAAAGATGTTACCATGACCACTGTATGAAGGGGGACAGTCTTCTGCTGACCCTTCATCTCCTGAGCAGCCTCTCTCCACATAAAACTCACTCAGACATACGAGACGGCCGGGACTTTCATCTCGCAGTACAAAAGGCGGCAGGGAAGAGGAGAGGAGGAGGAAGAGGAGGGGGAAACATCTTAAAAGTCAATTAGGTGATTATTAATTCATGGCTCTTTTCGGTAAACCGAGGGCCTTTGTGCTGTCGAGTCCCGTAAGTGAATTGGACTTTGGCACCTTCTCTCACCTCCAGCAGGCCGGGCCGGCTGCACTACTCTGCCTGCTCTGGGGTTGTCAGCGCAGGGCTGCGGGTCTCTGGAGCAATCAGGGGGGCTTGTTGGGCTTACGGAGGGGGTGTCAGGAGCAAGGAGGGCTGGGCGGCAAAAAAAGGAAGGCAGCTGGAATGACTAAGCGACGCAAGCCGGCCCTGGTGTTAACACAACAGCTCCTCCAACACTGAGATCTTCCAGGAATGCAATCCCAGCTGCCATCGTGTCATTACCGCCGCTGTCCTTGGGAAGGGATATTCTGAGAGCAGGCCCGCTACCCAGACACTGTGTGCTGATGAAGGTAGAAGGCAGAGAGGGGAGGAACATGAGGGGGGAAAAGATGGGGCCAAAGTATAAGAAAAAAAAGATTTCCCCTGGTATCAGAGGTGAGGGCTTGCGTATGCTTCGGCCACTCCAGAGGCATCGCCCCAAAGGACCTTGGGGAAAAAAACAACGTTCAACCAGCTGGTCAGCAGCACGCAGGCATCATCCTGAGATGTCTTACAGAGAGTCCAAAACACCCCCGCTGGCCTAAGAATGCTGCAGCCTCCAGCTGTGAAACGGCCAATCTGCCGAAGGCCTGCTGGACGCATCCTTTCCTGGTAAACACAGACCCCGGCATGTCCACCTCACTCCAATATCCAAACTCATCATCACCTTTCCCTCCTTCAAATTCCATTCGCTATTCGAGGGCGTCGTGACGTGACACCATCTCTCACTCCCCTCCTGACACACGGGTGAGAACCTGCCCCCAGTCCCTCAGCAATTTAACCATTAATATGGAAAAGCAGGTTCAACTCCCCAGTGCTAAAAAGTCATTCACTTTTAATACGTTTGCTAACAATAACTGAATATTATCTTTCTCTCCACCCCTCCTTCTCCTCCTCCTCATTTTTTTTTGCAGCCGTCTTTTTAATCTACAGGCCATGTTGGAGCCCTGAGCGACAGTGGGCTATATTCCATTTCACCTCATATTTCTCAGGTAATTACTCTGCATCAATTAATTTCAAATAAAGAAAATTACAACCAAAGCCTTGTGCCAAACCCGCAGCTCATCATATCTGGGTATCCTTGGTGTATAACCATTTATTAAATGAAAATCCACCTCCACCATGTGACTGTGGCCGCCTGCCTGCCTGCCTGCCTGGCGTATGTGGCAGGAGGGAGAGAGAGAGGCCTACAGGCATGACTGCAACAAAGACAAATTTAAAATGAAGAAATTAAAAGGAGATATTAATTAGTGGACACATTATTAATCACGCCAGTGAGAGAGGCAGCAACCTCGATCACCTTCAGAGGGCATCCCCCCCTACATACACACACACACACGCACACACACACACACAAACACACACACACCCTGGACTGCCAGCTCAATAGAATATGGCCAGTAAGAACTCATAAACAGTGCTCTTTCAGGGAGTTGACTCGCAAACAAGGACAATTTATGAGCTATTATCCTCAAAGACAAAAAAAGAATTTTTAATTTAAAGGATGACAACCGTTCAAAGGACATGCTATGAATATGCAAAGATGCCCGCGTCTCAAGCAGCGGGGTTGGATGTAAATAGAGCCCGCAGATCTGTAATGTGTGTGCTGGGATGATTCTGCTCTTTTCTGTTTTAATTGCAATACCACAAAATATCCATTACCCAGAAAATCAGAAAATGAAGTACAAAATATACTTCTGATCTGGTAGTTATTACTGCTGGAGCTAACCCAGAAAACTGACATATGTGACTACTAACTAACAAACGGTTTTGGCACAATAAGTGACCGTGCACCTAAAACCTTCCAGATCCATGAAATTGTCTCGAGTGAAATGGCAGATGGACAATACAAATATAAAAACACATGCCTTCAATATGAAGCCTGAACTGCAGTATCAGGCCTTTGCATCCAGGGGGTGTCGATGTACACTGGCAATAAGAGCATGTGAGAGCAAGCCAGATCTCTTCGCCATTCACCAACACAAACACACAAACACCCAAACACATGCAGATATACATGTGTGGACACACACACATGAACACACATGTGCACACACACACACACAAAGACACACACAGACACACACACACAGACACACACACAAACACATACATGCACACGCAATTCCTTCCCCTACTCATCCAATCACTGGGACTCATACGTTTAAGTAAATATATAAGGGAGAAGAGATGGGACCAATTTGGCAGGGTACTCTGGCAGAGTCAGAATGCGGCTGACCTGTGCTGTAATATCATTTCTCCCTCCCTCACACTGGCTCCCGTGATGTGAAAGTCAGGAGAAAGGGTGGGTGTGGGGGAGATGAGAGGAATTATTCATAACCCTCAATTGCTGAGGACCCCCCCCCCCCCCCATACAGACCACCTCAATAGCAGCCCTCCCTATACATTTATGTTAAATATGTCAAATCATATTGTGGTCGTTCCTCCAAGCCCTTAAGTGTATTAACAATCCCTTTCTCTCTCCCTTTCCCCCTCTCCTTCTCTCTCTCTCTCTCTCTCTCTCTCTGAGTGTCCCTCTCTTTCTCTCTCTTTGTCTGATTCACCTCCTTATCTCTCTTCCTCCCTCTCTCCTCCTCCTGTTCTCTTCTCTGTGCCCCTGCTCTCCTGTGCTGGGCAGCTCCATTAAGTCTCCCCTCTGCTTTAATAAAGGTAGCTCTGGCTGTCCTAAGCGGGCCGTCTTATTTGGCTAATGCTGCCTCAGCTAGGTGTTGCAGGCGCAGGGTGCGGGGGAGAAAGGGCTCCAGGCTAACCTTTTATGAATATTTTATGCTTGACATTAGAAACAAGGCTTGCAATGCTTATTTGGAAGGGTGGCTAAATTGCAGCGTCTGCCAACATAATTTTATTGTCTAAATAAGTAATGATTTCACTGTGTACAGCCTCGTCTCATGGAAGTGTGTCATATCACACTCTTCCTCTCGTTCGCCTGCTTTTTTCCTGTCCCCTTGGCAGATAATTACAAAGGCCTCACATCTTCTCGCTTTCTCTGTCTGTCTCTCTCTGTCACTCTATCTCTTTCCCCCCATCTCGCAGCATGGGTCTTTGTGTACGTGCGCACACGCGTGTGGGCGGAGGTGTTTACATGTATGTGCATCATATAGCTCCGCGCGTCTGACTATAGCATGTCACGGAGAAAACAAAACACAGAGCCGCCACCCCCATGGTGGCAGCAGGGCCCTTCATCACATGACATGCCCAGCACATACGCATTAACATGGCTGCCGTGTGTCTCTCTAAATGCCTGTAATGAAACGGCAGGCTCGGCAGAGAAGCACATGAAAAGGGAGGGATGAGATTGACAGTAGCTTTAAATAGGAGGACTTGCTTTCTTCCATGCGGCGGGCTAATGCGCTCTACCTGACAGTGACTGTCATTTATAAAGAACCAAACGTCTCAACAAGCGAGTTCCAACGGCGGCGTGACAAGGAGGAGAGAAGAAACTTCAATACCACTAATGACGGACCTTAATAACAGCGTGGCTTCAGACGCCGCGACTCAAATCCCTTTAGATATGCCTTTAAATAACAGGTTAGCTCCAGTACGTCAATACAACCAGCAACACACACACACACACACACACACACACACACACACACACACACACACACACACACACTTTCACACACATACTAACACAGAGTTCAAAACACACTCACACACACTCTGACAGACCGTCTGCCGGCACACACCCTCTCAGAGAGTCCCCAGCCAAAACAAGCGTGCCTCTGTTTACCAGCAGCATCCCTCACCCTCCCTCTCTCTCTCTCTCTCTAATGCTCATTTTAGCCAAGGTTAAGAAGCAGCCAGTCCACAGGAAGCGCACTGCTGATCAGTGCTCAGTTGAGTTCCAGAGAGGGGGAAAAAAAGAGACTCTCGTTGTTACACACTCCTGTTAGATGCCAACGCAGCCATCCAGGTTCAAACTGCACCACCGCCCCTCCATCCAGTCCACCCTACTTCACCACCTTAACCCTCCCCAAACACCACCCTCCACCACCAACCCACCTCTCCTTCTCTCTTTTTTTTCCAGCAGACATCAAACAGCACCCCAGACCTGGCTCCCTAATGCACATGCTATTTTTAACTAAGCGTTTCTAATAAGCTGCTGGGAGCCTGTAAATTTTTCATAGGCAAGCACATCTTTTCCCTTTGTGAAAACACAGAAACACACTTATTTGGTGATTAGCGACTGACAGAGGGGAGGAAAAGGAATTGAATATTCGTGTATGAAATTTCATGCCTCTCAAAAAAAAAAAAGAAAAAGAAAGAAAAAAGGAGGGGGTTGGGGGCCAGGAGAGGAAGAGGAATCCTAATGTGAGGAGTCGTCTTCCTGTGCACCACAGGTACGAGTGAATTATTAATCACTCAGCTCATTTTAATGCTTTTTAAAGTGCTTTATTTTGATGTGTTAAAATATACTTTTAGCCATTTTCAGCCGGGCATGCATATCATTACCTCTTCCATCAAAGAGGACTGCCACTCTTTCAAAGAACACAAACAACTCTACTTCATTTCAACTAAAAGTTCAGATATCAAAGACATTTTTTTCTCTTTTCATAAAAAATTGGTTTCAAATATGCCAATGAACTTTTTTTCATGCTGCGCTTTCAGAATTGAAAAAAATGTGCAAAGTTATGTGAAAAAGTTATGAATTGTTTTGGGGACTTTTTAAGTGGAAAGGAATGTCAGTGGCAGCATATATATTTCTCACTCTTGCATTCTACACAATCTCAGTGCATCTCTCCCAACAACACAAAGACTACACCTTTGGAAAACCCCACTAGCATTCTCCCTGCTGCACACACACACACACACACATACAGCCTTGCATGAGAGGGAGAGAGAGAGAGAGAGAGGGAGAGAGCTGCTTTCGAGAGTTTGCCGCTGGGCAGATCAGAGGGGGTTGTGTAGATGCGGGCTGAGGGTGTGGAGCCGCGGCTGCTGCAGGCAGGAGAGGCTAGCCTGCTGGGCTGGCTGAGGCTGAGCACCGGGTTGCACGCACACACACACACACACACACAAGAAATGCTGGAGGAGGGGGGCATCAGTAGGGAGTGCAGGGGGTGGGGGGTGTCTTTTATCCCCCCAGGACTTCCCCACAACCCCCCTCGACTGTCTATACCCCCTGCCCCTAGCAATGTGTACTCATTTTTATAACTTCTAACATGAAGCCAACCCACTGCTATGGACAATACTACCATCACCATCACAACAACAGCTGCATATACTCCCATATTTAACACACAGTGTTACACACTGAATAACACAATTATTAAACCAATATGCTGCATGTCTTTTGGTTTCTTCATTGTTATTCCATAGGGGGTAGCAGGCAGCTCAGTAAGTAGCCACAAGTTCTCTGAGAGCTTCATGTAAGCTACTCCACTCTTCCATTAGCACCAGAGGCAGCTCTCTCTCTCTCTCTCTCTCTCTCTCTCTCTCCCTCTCTCTCTTCCTCTCTCTCTCTCCCTCTCTGCTGTGCTGAGCACCTCTCACTCCTACACAGGCCGGGGATTCCCACGCAGGCCTGGTTTAGAGTGAGTGCCACTGCCCACACCACTACACCAGCACAGCACAGCCTACACAATACACATGCGCACGCGCGCGCGCACACACGTGCACACACACACACACACACACACACACACACACACACACTTACTTAGTCCTCCCTGACCAGGCCAGGCCAGGCCACACCTCCCCACCCCCTCACCCCCTTGGCCCCTGCAACCCAACACCTGCACCTGCTGCCTCCCAGCTCCTACTGCTGACAACACCCCCCCTCTCTGATAGCATTCTTCAGAGGTGTTCGCCTCTGTCTGTCTGCTGCAGTCACAACAGCAGCATCCACACAGCCTGGTCACATGCATGCCAAACCAGGCCCTAATTATACTACCCATGAGCCCCCGTCTGGGTTCACAGAAGCCAGTGGAGGACAAAAAAACTTCTGTTTTTTTCCCCTTTTGGTCACTTGGCCACATTAGCTAAATCAGGCAATTTGGCCTACTTTGTCAGAGTAAATTTAATGAGTCGGATTGCCGAGCTAAGAGAGGGGGGAAAAGCAACCAAATTGTGTTTGATCCATGGAAATTTCACATCAGAGACGTTTCACGTAAAGGGCTCTGAAGACTGTGTAAAAAAAAATGTCCAGTTAGATGAAAACAAAGCACATCCTTTTCTGGAATATTGTCCTGCTGTTTAAAATAACCACTCCTAAATAAATTCTATCCCCACCCCTTGCCAGCCCCCGACCCCCCCCCCCATGCCCTCCCTTGCCCCCCCCCACCCTCTTTAAAGAGAGGTGTAAAGAGAGAGGCCTTACCTGTCCCTTTGGTGAGCTCCTTCTCCCCCCCACTCTCTCTGTCTTTGGTTTGGTCCTCCTGCTCTGTAGTGATCTCACTGGCAGCCTCCACATCCTCACTCAGTTCTCCTGAAGGGGGAGGAGAGGACGGGATATGTAAATCACCACTCCATCAGAATTGGTGGAAGCACTTAAAGGGGCGGCAGCGTTTTTTTTCTATAGGAGCTTACAACAATTACATTCGCTGACATGCATTTACAAGGTTAGGAGACAAAAGGGGGCGGGAACTGCTGTGTGTGTGCTCGGTGTGCGGCTTCATTACCGGCAGCGCACTTTCACCATCTCGCTCTCTGATTGCAACTTTGAAAACAGAAATAAAAAAAATGCGCTGTTCTAAAATCTCCCTTTAGAAGATGCAAAGGCACTATCTAAAAATAACAACTGATGTTATGTGTTATTTGTAATTATTAATATTATTATTATTACTATTATTTTTATTATTATTATAATTATTATTATTATTGCTGTTGTTGTTGTGGATTTACTTATAAATATAAACCCTAGCTCTAAAGATATAATTCTTCCTTTATGCAAGTCCATGACATAAATATCTTTATGGCTTCCTCTGTTTAATATGGGCATAAAACAGCACAAAACCACACACATGTGGTAGAGACATACACACATTTTCCAAAGCGGTCAGAAGTATGCAGACAGGAAAAAAAAGAGATCTGTCCATGTGCTTGTTTGAACAGAGAGAGCTACCTCTCATTTCTCTTTCTGTCTGTATCTCTCTCTCTCTTTCTTCTTCTCTCTCTCCCTCCTGCTCTCTCTCTCATTCTCCCTCCAGAAACCTCTAGAATGCTCCATATGCATTACTGTGGTCTTGGGCTTCATGCTATTGGGATGCTGACCAGTGAAAAGATACATTCTACATCATGGGTAATGCAGCATTGCAGGATGAAAAAAGTATAAATATTTTAAACTGAGACCACAATTCATTTCATTTTGCTCAGTCAAATGTAAAAATTCCCCTGTAACCATCTTAAGAGCTCCCTGTTCAATATATCTGGCCATCTAAAAGCAGTGAACTCCAAACAATGGATCTCCGATAACGCCATCTGTAAGTAACACAGGCAAGATGCTGAAACCCAGATAATAAAATGGGCATCAATCCCTTTTATTTCCCCCCTGTGCCCCCCAAGAGCTCCCTTTGCCTGTTAAGTTTGTTTAGAAGTAGTG